>NC_045426.1:530592817-530742817 GCF_902635505.1 Sarcophilus harrisii | reverse complement strand
GAACAGGCTGAAACTTGGTTAGAATGCTTTAGGTTTATGACTACCCCAGTCCAATCTCTAATCAGGGTCAAAATTTTTATGCCTAAAACACAGATTTGAATATGACATCCCCCTATTCAATTTGCTCCAATAGTTCCTTATTATCAGATTTAGAATCCTCCATTTTTATTTCTAATGCCATCATAATTTGGAACCTTCTTTCTTTTCCAGTATTCTTATATCTTATACCTCCCCCATTTGCAATCTAATGACAGTAGTTTCTTTGCTCTTACTAGAACTACTAACTTAATTGCCCAACTTCAAGTATTTTCACTGGTTCTTCTTCTACCAAGCTTGGGATTTTTTCCCTCCTCATCTCTACCTCTTTACTTTTCTGACTTCCTTCAAATTTCACATCAAATCCCATGTTCTGCATCAATCTTTCCCCAATCCTTCTTAAAGCTAATACCTTCTTTTTGTTATTTCAAATTATCTTATCTATAGATTATTTATATGAAGTTGTTGGCATTAGGGCCCCTCTTTAGACAGTGAGTTGCCTGAGAGCTGGGGTTGGTTTTTTGTTTGTTTTAGTTAGTTTTTTGCTTAGCATAGTTTCTCTCACCTATATAAACACGAAACATTGTAGAGATAGATGCTTACTAAATCCTTCTTATTTGGCTGCCTAATGCATTTAGGAAATGCATTTGAAAGGTATATATTTATTGAACAGTAAGATTGATTGTGGAATCCATAAATATGGAGTATGTACATATAAGGCAGTAGATAGATAGATAGATAGATAGATATAGTTTGATATATACATATATAGCCAATATATTCAATATTTAAGGGACAAATTGGTAGTATAATAGATAGAGCACCAACCATGGAATCAGAAAGACTCCTTTTCCTGAGTGCAAATCCTGCCCAAATTCTTACTAATTCTGTGACCTTAGGCATGTGATTTAATTCTGTCTGTATCTGTTTATATCCCTTATTCCCTCTTTAACTCATACCCTAAACCAACAGGCAACGTGAGTATTTAAATACAGCAGACTGTGTTTTAATACATACTCTTTATCACTCATTCTCCAAATTATCTCAAATATATTGGATTTCTTGCCAGATTTGGGAGGGAGTGGGAGAAGGAGGAGAAAATCTGAAACACAAGGCTCTGCAAGGGTCAGTGTTAAAAGATTATCCGTGCATATGTTTTGAAAATAAAAGCTTTAAAAAAATTAAATAGCATTCTAATAAGGAAGACAAAAAGTACACAGGTAAATATATGCATTCAGGTATTTTGCATATCAAAAAAATATGCATGTGTATATGTGCATAGGTAAGTATATTTGTTTATATATGTATACACACACATATATATATGCACACACATAAAGAGATATATGTATACATATGAAAATATTAAACATAAGGTACTTTAGGAAGGACATGATTAGTTAAGAGGAACAGAAAGATCTCATGCAGAAAATGATATATCTTACGAAACAGATGTAATAAAAGAATATATTATGTTATGTAAGAATTTTTTGCTATTTTCTTGTTAACTTGAGTTTTTCTTACTTCAAGTTATAATTATACCATTTTCAATATCTACCCATTGTTCTTATATATTACTTTCAGAGGTAAAATCAAATTCTTCACTATATCCTCAAGTACCTCCAGTATAATATTTTGAACATGGTAGACTCTTATTTTTTATATCTTTTTATTGACAGAACATAGGCCTGGGTAATTTTTTACAACATTACCCCTTACACTCATTTCTGTTCTGACTTTTCCCTTCCCTCCCTCCATTCCCTCCCCTATATGGAAGGCAGTCTTATACATGTTAAATAGAACATGGTAGACTCTTAACAAATCTTCATCGTATTGCATAAGATGAGATTAGATTGGGGCAGCCAGTTGATGCAGTGGATAGAGCACCAGCCCTAAGGCCTAGAGGACCTGAATTCAAATCTGGCTTAGACACTTAACACTTCCTGACTGTATGACCCTGTGCAAATCACTTAACCCCAATTGCCTCAGGAAAAAAAAAATTGGATTAAATTTCACATGATAGTCCTTCAAATAGTCAAACATTATAATAGTGCTTTCCTCTACTTTGAGTCATCTCTTCTCCATACTGGATATCTTTGTTTCTTTTTAAATATTATTTATTGGTATAATCACATGGCCTTCATAACCCTGGTTGTCTTTCTTTGCATATTTTCTAAATGGAGCTTTATAACCAGGAGTATGCAAACTTGTTAATCAAAAAAAATTATCTTTTGATAATTTTAGTTCAATTTAATTGAATTCCTTTGTGATCATGTATTTTTGTGTATTTAAAATCATTATTCCAACAAAAGGTTCATATGTTTCCTCAGACTGCCATAAGGGTCCATATATGATATAAAAATGCTAAAATCCTCTGATATCAATTATAATTGTCCTTAACTAAATTATTGAGGTCAGAACAAAATGCAATACTTCATACAGTCAGTGGATTGACCAGGCCAGAATTCAGCAGGGCTATCCCCTTACAAGTCCCGAACATTAGATAAATCCTAATATATTCTCTGATGTAGTTAGCTTTTTTAGTTATCATATGACTTTACTGATGCGTATTGAGCTTAAAATTTAATAAAATGCTGAGATCTTCTGCAAACTAATTCCTGTCTGCATTTTCCTTTACTTTCTGTTTTCAAAGTTAATATATTTTTACAAACTAAATATAAAAGCATAGATTTATCCCTTTTAAATGTAATCTTATTCAATTTATCCCAAAATTATGCTCTTTTGAAACATCTGAGACTCCCAGATCTTTTGAGCAACATTATTTACCATTAGTCTCAATCTGTGTCATTTTTACATATTTGATAAACATGACATTTATACCTTTACGCAAATCACTGATTAAAAACATTCAATTTCATATATGCAAGCAAAGATTCCTCAAGCATTCCATTAAACACATTGATCCAAAATGAAATAAAAGTAGTTATGACTATTTTGAACGTCTGGATATTCAGCCTAATCCAGATCCATCTAAGTATCCTCCACTCTGATGCAAATTGCTGTAGCCTTTCCTCAAAAATATCAAAATGAATGTAAAATAAAAAGTATTTTGCTCAAATCCACATAAATTTAGCTATAGCATTTTTCTAACGTTGCAATACTTTCAAGAAAGGTTAGTCTGAAATATGCCATTTTTGATGAATGAATATTAGCTTTTGCCTATTTTGATTTCTTTTCTAAAATTTTAAAGTAATCTCTTTAAAATATAGTAAAAATTTCCAAATATCATAATCTAACTTACTAGCCTCTAATTTGCAAGTTCCACTCTATTCCCTTTCTTGCAAATCAGAATCTGTTCTTTTTGTCTTGAGTTGCTTCCTCTGGTACAGTTAGCAAAGGTAGTGGCAATGAGGAAACAAAGAAAGAGTGATACAGGAAAAGCCCCAAAACTCTGATGTCTATGACTGCAGGCTTCATTTATTATCTATTTAATGAGAAGTCAGTCCTTAATCACAAATTTAAAAGGAATTAAGAAAAAACAAAAACAAAAACAACTTTATACTCTCATCTTGACATAGAATTATAGAGTGATTTTATGTCTAAGACAGAGAGACAAGATTATTGATGAAATTGAAGATTGGATGAGCAAATGTTTGTCATCTCTTCTAACACTCAAAAGCTATTGAATGTTTGCTTTTACTATAAGCATCAAAGCATGAAAGGGGGAAAGTTAGCTAAGAAAAACAAAATAAGGTTGGCATTTTAAAAAGTCATTCAAGTAATTCTAGTTCTTATATGTGCATTTAGCATCTTTCGGCTACTTCTTCCAAATGTACACTAATGTATATCAACATTTTTATGCCAATAAGAATTGGATTATCTCCAAACTCTTGAACTATTTCATCAGTCACATATGGTTTCTCTTTATCCTTCAGTGGACAAGCAGGATTGCCAATGATCAGTTGCTCAAATATATCAATTATAATAATATTGAAGAGCTGCGTAAATCCAAGTGGCCCCATTGGCCTGGGCCAATGAATCATGGGCAATGACAAGGCTGCTACAAGCTAATCAAACAGAAAAATATCTAGGTAAATTTCTATTAAGTACTTGCAATTTTTCTATGTCATGATGTAAGGATATTATTACTCCTATATTTGTTGAATTACATGATGACATTTCTTTGAATATTTCTTATTTCTTCTTTTTTTCTTTTGTCTAAAAGCCAAAGATGCTGACTTTTAAGGAGTCCCACTAAAGTAACTCCCTTTGTCAATGCACTTCATTATCTGCTCTTCAACTTAGATTCTTAGTGAATTGGGTCACTGAAAGTTTAAGTGTCTAGGGACATACAACTAGTATGTGGTAAAGGCAGATGTGGAACCTATATCTTCCTGACTTTAAGAGTAATAATTTATCCATTATGAGACACAGCTTATTGTATCTTCTACTAGTGGTTTCTTTGACTAATATTTCCTAATCTTTGAATAAATTCAAGCTGAATTTTAACTACGAATATTTTTAAAATTTTATTTAAAATCATTAATTCAAGAAAAGGTTCATATATTTCACCAGACTGCCATAGGAACCCATCTATGACAAAAAAAAAATTAAAAACATCTGATTTTAATTATAATTATCCCTACAAAATTGTGTACACAATACACAATACATCAGATAAGGGCTATATTAAAAATTGCAGATTTATAATTGCATTCTTCATTATTATATTTACCTATTTGAAGCACTATCTATGAAATTTAATCCAATCCATTAAGGACTTGTTAAGGGTCTACTATATTCAAAGCATTATATTGGAGATTACTTGAGGATATATATATAGTGAAGGATTCAATTTTAGCTCTGAAATAAGAGTAATAGATCAATATTGAAAATAGTCCTATATATATATATATGTGTGTGTGTGTGGGTCTGGGTGTGTGTGTGGGTGTGGGTGTATGTATGTATGTGTGCATATGTGTGTATACATACATATATATATTTATATATCACAATATATTCCTTATGTTTGCTTCATAAGATGTATTCCTATCCCTAGCTCCCACATATTCATTCTCCTCTAGTAGCTTCCTATAGATTCTAGAAACAATTTTCAAAAAAAAAAAATGTGGTTTGGATAAGACTTTGTTTTTCAAACATAGAGGATTTGAGTTAAATTTATAAAAAATAAGAGCCATACCCTATTTGATAAAAGATTAAAAGATATGATCTGTGCCCAAAGGGCTATAAATTCATGCATACCCTTTGACCTAACAGCACTGCTACTAGGCACGAATACCAAAAAATGTTTTTAAAAGGGAAAATGACCTATACATAAGAAAATGTTCATAACAGCTCTTTTCAGAGCAAAAAAAAAAAAAAGTGGTATTTGAGGGGATGCCCATCAATTGAAAAATGGCTCAATAAACATTTGTGTATGTGTGTGTGTGTGTGTGTGTGTGTGTGTGTGTGTGTGATTGAATATTATCACTCTGTGGGAAATAATGAGAAGGAAACTCTTGAAAAAAAAATATCTAGAAAGTCCTCCATGAACTTGAGCAAAGTGAAATGTGCTATATAGAAAGTAATAGCAATGTTCTGGAATGACCAATCTGGGATGACCCAGCTCTAAATGACTTTGCTATTCTCAATAGCACAATCTTCCATGATTACTCTGAAGGACTTATGATGAAAAATCCTATCCACACTCAGAGAAGGAACTGATTGTGTCACAATATAGATTGAAGTTCTCTCTCTGTGTATGTTCTCTTCTCTCTCTCTCATATCTAACTTATGTTTTCTTGAGGGTTTTTATTTTCATTAGGGTGAGAGTTACCACTTGATTTTTATGGAAATGTTTTGTATAACTTCACATGTAGTTTTTTTTTTTAATTTTTGGGTGTAGATAAAAGAGAAAACCTAGAACTCAAAGAGATAGAAAAATAAATGTAAAAAACATTTTTGTTTTTGTTATCAATGTAATTGGGGAAAATATTAAATAAATTAAAATGTTTAAATGCTGTTTAGCATTATCAACTAGATGGTTCTTCTCTTTCCAGACTTCTTATACCTTTTCCCCTAATATGTACTCTTTAATTCAGTGACAGGGACCTGCTAGTTGTTCCATGAATAAGACACTGCTTCTCAGCTCCAGGTATTTTCTCTGGCTGCCCCCTGCTATTTGTGAAATGCTCTCTTTCTTTCCCTCCAATTACTAACCTCCTTGGTTTCCTTTGTATTCCAGTCCTATATTTTACAGAAAGCCATTCATAATCTCTTTTAATTCCTGAGCCTTTCTCTCTATTAATCATCTCCTCCCATATGTAGCTTGTTTTATATTTTTATTTGTGCATTCTCTCTTCCATTAGATTGTAAGCTCCTTGAAGGCAGAAGTCTAGTTTCCCTCTCTTTTTGTATCCCCAGCACTTTCCACAGTGTCTGGCACATAGTAGATGCTTTAAAAATGTGTATTAATTGAGTCTATAATTTATTCAACACAGAATAGAAAAAAAAGGTGTAGTCTTTTTTTTTTTAAGTAAACTCTTTTGACTTCATTGAATAGCTAAACAAATAGTAGTGTGTTGTTTACATACCCTCCTTCTAGGACTTCTGATAATCTTTTACACCATGTTGATTTATATTGTTTGTTATATCACTATTTGCATGTACAATTCATGTTTGTTACATCACATTGAGCCTGCACTGGATGTGGGGAGAGTCATCACTGCTAGCCTGTGCTTTATTGCTATGTGCTTATGTAATACCTCCCATGATGGGTTTGCGCATACCTGTTTCTAGTAAGACCCTTCAGGCAAGAAACCCACTAACAATATCTGGCTTGACTCCCCACTTCCCTTTGGGGTTTTTCATCTCTCTTCCTGAGAAGTCAGGGAGGGTGTGATCATCTCCTTTTTAGTGCTTTCACCTCCTTTCCTGAGAAGTTGGGGGGGTGATTACCTATTTTGGGAGTTCTCACCTCCTTTCCTGAGAAGTAAAGCGGGGCATGACCACCTATGTTCTAAAACAAAAGAAAGAGGGAGATGTAAAGTTCTGAAACTCTTAAAAGGTGTGCTTGAATCAGACAACTGAGCACTTAAGGCTAATTACCTATTCAACAATGACTCTATTAGTATATATTTGGAAAAACGGCCCCTTCTCACCATTGGTGCTTACTCATTTGGTGTATACAGATAATCATAGACAAGGATTAAAGGGCAGGGTAAAACAAGTCAGACTTCACTTTGAGGTAGGAAGAGGAAGACCAAAGACTTTTACTTATCCTGACTCCCGCTGTTCCTGAAGCCTCTAGGGATCTAGCCTGGACTTTACAGTAGTGGTGCTGAACAAACACTAAGAACAAGGCAGACATATATAATATCATGTAAGAGATTTTGAAATGTCGACTTTTATGCCTTCCTAATTTTAGATGACTGTTGTGCAAATATACTGAAGAATATTCCTTTAATTAACACAAATAAGAATCTGATACATTTCTTTAAACCATTAATCCTAAAAATAAGCAAAACATATAGTTACTCTACCATGTCCTTTCTTTCTCCAAAAAAAAATCCTGGATAAGTTCATATAACTATACAGAAAGATATCTAATAATTTTTTTTGTGTGTGATATAAGCGTGGAAAATGACCAGAGAAACTGAAGGGAAAAGTTGTTTATTTTGCCTCAAAATTTCCAAAGGAAAATTAAAAATCAACTATTTTCCAAAACATTACTGATATTTTCCATTACTTTATTTTGCTTGGGATGAATCTTTGGTTGTACTAGTCCCAACAAGGTCCATCTGGATAAAGAAACATGCATTTTTTGAATGTGTGAATGTAATGTTGATCTTATGCCAGGATTAACATACTGCTGGTTCTAAGAAATCTGGTTATCTCTTGGCAAACTCTTTTTGAGAGAAAATGACTTTAATAATATTAACCCAGTTACATTCAAGGGACAAAAAGAAAAGAAAGGAGAAAGAGCATTTCCCAGGGAAGATAAAAAGTCCTAGATACCAAGAATATACCGCAATATAAATTTGACATAGTCTTCTTAAGAAAAAAAAACACAAAATAATTCTGAGAATTTCCAAATAACTTAATACTTATCTCTCTTCAGTATAAAACCTCTAAAGACAAAAATAATCAGCTGCTTTAGCTGTACTACAGGCAGTAATGAAAAAAACTGCCAATAGTACCTTCCTCTGTGACTGATTTAGTAAAACTTTTATGAAGATAGTAAATTTTCTGTTTTAGTATACATGACAATTGCATTTTCAATGTGAAGATGCAAGAGAAATAGAAATCAATATCCTCCAACTTGAGCCTGAATTTTGTCAACTTCCAATTATTATCTTGCTTGTGGGGGAAGATCAAAGAATGATAGCAGGCCTCAGTCCTGATGGTCCAGAGTGGACAGACAATTCCAATTGTGAAGAGATATCATTCTAGATAGAATGTTCTTAACCTGGCTGCATTTGATGAAGAGTCTGTAGACTGCAAAAGTCATATTCATTTTAGGGTCTATATATCTAGTAGAAGAAAAAAAACAAACTGAAATGTTAGCAAAGTTAAGGACCTACATTGTTTAACTATTTAGGTTTGTTTTTATCATTGAATGCAAGGCAATTTAATTTGATGACTGCTTTGCAATGAAACTCACCATTAGAATTTCACTACAGGAAAAATAACCTAAAACATTTTAAATGCACATTTTAGACCTTTTTTCTCTTGATATTCATGGTGGGGGTTAGTTTTATAACTTAAGAACCAATGAAGATTCTATTTTCAAGCACTTAGTTAATATGGAAAGTAATACTGAATCATATCATTTCAAATGAGAACTGGAAAAAATTAGAGATTATTTTAACCTGCTCATTTTGCAGATTAGGAAACTGAGGCTTAGAGAAATAAACTGAGGTCATTAAATGAATTAATAATAGGACTAGTATGTGATATTTTTAAATGTTCAAACCTGGCCAAGTCACCTCCCTACTCAAAAAACTGCAGTGTTTCTACCTCCAGAAACAAACATAAAATCTGCTAATAGATATTCAAAATCCTTCATAACCTGCCCTCTCCTAACTTACTGTTCTTAAACCTTACACTCTACCATGCATTCTATAATCTAGTAATGTTATTATCCTAAATATTTCTTAAACAAGAAATGCCATTTCCTGATGCTAAAATTTTCATTGGTTGTCTTCTCAGTGCTCAGAATGTTATTCTTCTTCATATTTACCTGGTGGTTTTCCTGGCTTCCTTCAAATGGCAGCTAACATTCACTTTTTGCTATTCCACCTTAATGTCAGTGACTTTCCTCTAAGATCATCTTCAATTTTTAATGTCTAGATCTTGTTCCTATATAGCTGTCTGCATTTTACTTCCCCTACTGGATTGTAAAAGGACAGATAAGTGGCACACTGGACAGAATGCCAGTCTGGAATCAGAAAGATTTCTCTTTCTGAGTCCAAATTAAGTCTCAGAAACTGACTAGTTGTGTGACCTTGGTGAAGTCACTTAACCCTCTTTGCCAGTTTTCATCTGCAAAATGAGCTGGCAAAGGAGATGACATTTTATTTTCCTTTCCAGTACCTTTGCCAAGAAAACTCCAAATGGGGTCATGAAGAGTCAGATAGGACTGAATAACAATTGAATAACAAACATTAAGGGGTTAGTTCCTTGAGAGTAAGGATTGTCTTTTGCATTCTCTGCCTTTAGCATAGTGCCTGCCACATAGAAGGCACTTAACATTGACTGCAATGGAAGGGGGGCTGAATTAAAGAGGGGACATGAATTCCAATCCTTACTCTAGCATTACTAGCTGTATTTATTTGTGCAAGTCAGTTAACCTCACTTAGGAGTTGGATAAGAGTGGGAATTCCTATCAGGTGTTCTTTCTACTACTCAATCCTATACTGCCTCACATGGACAATTATATACACTACTCATTTTATGTTGTTTATTATCTATATATTATTATATTTTCCTCCCTGGAAAAAGGAAGACAGTCAAACAAAATGTCAGCTGGAAAACGTGGCATGAGAACATAGCTAAACTTGCTTAATCACCATATTAATCACAAACACTATCAATACCAGCCCTTACTGAACTAATAATTCCCTTAAACCAAGGTTTTGCAGCAGTAACTATTTGGGAAATTCAGGCAAAAAAAAACAAAACAAAAGATATATTTATTTTCCAGATAGTTTTGAGTAAAAGTAAGCTTGCTGCAATTACAGAGAGTTTAAATTTTAAGATGAAGTTTTGTTGGCAA
This sequence comes from Sarcophilus harrisii, assembly GCF_902635505.1. Taxonomy (NCBI): domain Eukaryota; kingdom Metazoa; phylum Chordata; class Mammalia; order Dasyuromorphia; family Dasyuridae; genus Sarcophilus; species Sarcophilus harrisii. Next base: position 530,732,544 of record NC_045426.1, on the reverse strand, counting down.
TTCCCATTTACTAATTGTGGAATGACTTATATTCTTATAAATTTGAAACAATTATTTATATATTTTAGAAATGAAGTATTTGTCAGAAACATGGGCTGAAAAAATTTTCCCAACTTTGTAGTTCCCTTTTAATCTTTTTTTTGTGTGTTGGTTTTGTTTGTGCAAAACCTCTTTAATTTAATGTAATCAAAGATGTCTATTTTGCATTTAATAATATCCTCTAGTTCTTCTTTGGTCATAAATTCCTCCTTTCTCCAAAAATCTGATAAGTAAACTATCCCTTGCTCTACTAATTTGCTTATGGCATCAACCTTTTCACCCAAATCATGTATCCATTTTGACTTTATTTTGGTATAGATTGTGAAATGTAAGTGTCATTTCTTACCAAGCAATAATATTCCATAATATTCATATACCACAATTTATTCAGCCATTCTCCAAGTGATGGGCATCCACTTAGTTTCCAATTTCTGACCACTACAAAGAGGGCTGCCACAAACATTCTTGCACATACAGGTCCCTTTCCCTTCTTTAAAATCTCTTTGGGATATAAGCCCAGTAGTAACACTGCTGGATCAAAAGGCTTGTAAGAGACTTTTAAGACCACCTAGTTTAAACTATATTTGTCTGAGAATTACATCTGGGGCAATAATGCAGCCTTCTCTAAAGAACTTGAGTGAGAGGAAGGCCACTGCCTCCTAAGACACCATATTCCACTCATGGAGAGTTTTCTTGTTATCTACATAGAAACATATTTTTGTGGAGTGTGACAAATAGAAGCATAACAAGAGGAGGGAAACTAGGATGCTGAACGGACTTATTTATCATGATATGCCAAGCAAATCTGAAGAAATCTTTTTTTTATCATAAAGAAGACTTGATGGGTACATGATAACTGCTACAAGATTTTGTGGATTGTTATATACAAAAACAAATAACTGTGCTTATTAGGCATCAGAAATAAAGAAAAATGATGGAGCTTTACAGAAAGGAAGATTTTAAAGAAATTCTTCCTAAAAATTAGAACTGGCCAAAATTGGAATGAACTCTTCAGAGGAAGATAATTTCCCATCATTTAAAGTCTTTTAGCAAAAACTGGATGCCTATTTATTAAGCAAATTGTAGCAAAATCATAAAATTGGGATAGAATGAAGAAGTTATTTAGTTCAATTCCCTCATTTCAATTATGAGGAAACTGAAGCTCAAAGAATTTAAATACATTGATTGACTAATTCAACTTAACTTTTATTAGCCTCAGTTTCTTCCTCTGTAAAATGGGTATAGTAGATATTTAACTTGAAGGGTTGTTGAAATGATCAAATAAAATACCAATTGTAGAGCATTTAACACAGTGCCTGGCACATAACACATGCTCTATAAATATTACTTATTATTCTTATTCTATTAATATCATACAGCTAGTTATTGACAAAAAATGGGACAATCCCTTAACTTCACCATTCAGGTGATGACAGTGGGCAACATTTTTCATGCTCATATCAATCTGATTTGCAAATTAATGTTTTTTTAATCAAAACCATAAATTATAATTTGTTAATAAAAATGCTTTGATAAATGTGGAAATATGTTTAGAAGTGTTTGGAATGTATTGGATTATTTGCTATCTAGGGGAGAGGGGAGGATGGGAAGGAAGGAAAAAAATTTGAAACAAGGCTTTGCAGGGGTGAATGTTGAAAACTATCTTCATGTGTATTTTGAAAAATAAAAAGTTATTATTACAAAATAAATAAAATGTAATAAAAATATTTTAAAAAATAATTAAAATATTAAAATTTGTTTTTCTATAAATTATTAGCATCTGTTCACAGTATAAAATCTAAACAAATTAGCACTTGAACCATGAACCATAAAAATATTCTCTTTTGAAAAATTTGTACAGATATACTGTTTGTTTACAACCAGAAACCAAGACGACTGGAAACCGGCCTTTAAAACATAGACATCTTTGTGTATATGAGCATAATTCAAAGCAGTATCTAAAATTAGCCAAGCCATCTCTTAAATTGACTATTTGTTGCATACCCTTCTACCCACTAGTGTCATTACTAGGTCTGTATTCCAAAGAAATCTTAAAGGAGGGGAAAAGGACCCATGAGCACAAATGTTTGTAGCAACTTTTTTTGTGGTAGCAAAGAATTGGAAAATGATGTGAAGGTAATGGAATATTATTGTGTTATAAAAATGATGAACAAGCTGGTTTTAGAAAGGCCTGGAAAGATTTACATGAACTGATGCTGAGCAAAACAAGTAGAACAAGGGATACATTGTACACAATAACAGCAAGAATGTGTAACAATCAAGTGTGAAAGACGGGTCTTCTCAGTGGTTCAGTGATCCAGTGCAATCTCAATAGACTTTAAACAGAAAATGCCATCTGTATCCAGAAAAAGAAGTAAGGAAAATGAATACAAATCAACACATGCTGTGTCTACTTCTTTTTTCTGTTTTTCACTCTCTTTCATGGTTTTTCCCTTTTGCTCTGATTTTTTTTCTCCCAACATGATTCATAATGTAATGTGTATTAAAAATAAATAAATTTACTAGAAAAAAAAACTTCACTATTTGTGATGGGAAGGATTCATTGAAGATGAAATGCTTGGCTTGATAAAATTATAATATTAAAATAATTGACATTTATACATCACTTTAACTTTTTCAAAGAGCTTTACATACATTATCCTTTTTGATCTTCACTGCAACCCATTAGATAATATTTTATCTCCATTTTATAAATGAGAAAATAGAGGATAATAATTTGCCTAGGGTCACACATCAATCTGAGAAGAGATTTAAACATAGATCGTTCTGATTTTAGAGCTATTCATTTTGCTACCTAATATCTGTAGTAATATAAGGAAATGTATCCAGGAATAAACAATGCTACATTTACCAAGGAATTAAATCTCCTAGAAACCAGAGTGAATGAATGAAGTCATGAATCAATGAAAAGGCATTTATTAAATACTTACTACCAGGTGCTGTGCTAAGTGTTAGGGATATAAATACAGGATTGAAATATTCTTCCTCCTGAAGTAACTGTCAAATAGGCAAAGAAAAAAAATGTTGATCTGGGAAGTCATAGAAATAGTAGGTAGAGAAATAAGGTAATCAATAAACATTTTCTTTTTAAATGCAATGATAGTATATATTTGATTATAAAGTATTGATTTATATTGATTTAATTGCAGAGCACAGTAAGCTTTAAGATCACTCAATGTGAAAGTATGAGAATCTCTACACAGGGAAAAAATATGTTTGGGGTCTGTTTGGGGACAATGACATTGACTGATCCCTTTAAACACAGGGGACTCAGGGAGGAAGGTAATAGAGCTAGAGTCATGTTCAGGTTTTTGAGTTAATGTATCGCGGATATTTCTGTCCCCAATACCAAACTGAATTCATGTTTGGCTCTAGCTCCATCCTATTATTTGAACAAGACAATTTGCAATTGTTTCACATCAAATGTCTCACACCAAAAGATACTCACTAAGTGCAAGATGTATTTAGTTCCCAACCTTGGCTTCCCTGTGTGAATAGGGTCTTTAATACTGGTCTCTGAGATCTTGAAAGCTATGAATCTCCTTCATAGAAGGCCCTCTACTATTTCTAGTGCTCTGGTACTCATAATCTCTTATGGAGGAAATTTTTAGCTCATGATCAAAAATGTAGTTTCATCAAAATGACATATAAATAAAAAAAATGATCCTCAATATTAAGCCTAAAGATAAAAGATACATAATCACTTTTGCCATTTTTCCAAAAGACGTTATATGCCAATCTATCACTTTGTATGAAGAATGGCTTAACTGATCTGAAAAATTTTTAATTGGCACAGCTAGGTGGTGTAGTGGATAGAACACTGACTCTAGAGTCAGGAAGATACATACTATCTGTGTGATCCTGTGCAAGTCACTTAACTCTGATTGCCTCTTTAAAAAATTACTTGAATTTCCAGGTGTGAATCTATATCTTATGAAATTGTCACTCAATAATTTTTTATATTTCTTGAACTCATATTGGAAGTAATGTTGATATATGTGTGTCCCCATTACTACCCTGTTAACTGCAAAAATATATAAATATAATAAATATCTTTTGAATGACTGAATGAATGCAGGACACACATATGATCAGAACAGTAAGCATATACCAAAAAAACAAACAAACAAATAAACAATATTTCAGCGTTTTATAAACTTTGGCAGTTTCCCTATAAAAATTTTGTCTGAGGAATACACAATAAAGACAAACTTTTTAAGGAAACTACCTGACTAGGATATATGGCTTATGGAATGGAATTATAAAGGAAGATGAGTGATATGATTTCCTCATAGAAAATATTTTTAAGCTAGTTGATTTGTAAAGAATTTTATAATCACTGTAAAGGGCTATCAAGGATTTAGGCTAGAGACCCATTTTATTCATGATTCTGTCTGCACAAAATTCCTCAGATAGTGAGATTTCTTTGATCAATAGTGGGGCAGAATGAATATCATGTGGTCTCCTTGAAAAACAATAAAAAGTGTCTCTGCATGCTGTAGACATGCTGATGGCTAATGTTTGTCTCAGAACCTTAAAAAAGATCTTTGTGGAGTTGTGAAGCTAGCAGGATTTTTTGACAATTAATACAATGGAATTTCTACCTTTGTAATAGTATAAAAAAGTTGTCTTTGCAATTTATGTCAACAATAATATTTAGTATGTTTCTACTCTTGTGCAGAGCACAATACCAGGATTCAGATCATTGCTGTCATAGAACTTACAGTCTACTGGGGATATAAAGATAAATCGAATAATGAGAATGCATAGAAATATATAGGATGTGCATTGGAGAGATGGAAGAGTGAAGGGCTTATATAAAGTCCATTGGAAATGAATTAAGTCATAAACAAACATTTTAAAAATGTATTATGGTAATGAATTCCATTTCTGGTTTTGCCATTACACAACTTTGTAAGACCTTGGAAAAGTCATTCAACTTGCCTTGACGTCAGTTTTCTTATTTATAAAATAGAGAATTAGATTAAATGATTTTCTTTGAGCTCTCAAATGTTCATATCCTATGGCTATTAGATAATGCAGTTAGCTAATGCTATCCAAAGATTTAATTATCTTACATTTGCAGATCTAGGATAGTGATTTTTCAAAATGTTTTAGGTATAGCCAGGGGGGTACAATAAATGATCTCCTGAGGTCTTTTCCAGCTCTGTGATTTTATGCATCTATTACTTCTTTGTCTGTATCTGTCTAATAAGCTCAGTTAAGAGTGATCAGCTATTTGGGATGTTCAGTGATGTTCCAGGATGAATTGGATGAATGGGCATTGCAGGATGGGGAGAGTTAATTGAGGAATAAAAACCAGTGTAGAGGTAGTTGTGCTCTTTTTTATGTTATTATTTGATCACTAACTGTACATGCTAGAATTATTTAGGGAACCTTTGTGTTTATTGATGTATTTTCAGCATACTTATTTAGAGATCAAATCCTTTATTCATCAAAACATAAGTCAAGTTGGCATTTTCCATGTTACCTCCTTGGTATTTTATCTTTCAATTTTATCTTTTCGAATTTCTCAGCAACAATTCAAGATCTTTCATAATTTAAATTATCTTGTTTTTCCAGTCTTATTGTCCATTTCTCTATAATACAGAATATCCATACCACATAGTTGAATACAGAGCTGGAATACCTGGAAGATGTGGGATTATGCTGAAGGGTCTCAGGAAGGGTCTGGGATATAACTTTGGAGACATGTCTTTATATGTGCTCTTTGTAAATATAGTATTCTTCTTTGTAGGTTCATTCTTCTCTCCCTTGAACTCACAAGTTGAGATGTCACCCAAAGGGGTAGCTTCTACTATTCTCTCAATTCTAGAGATAACTTGAATGGGTGGTTACTCTTTTAATAAAATAAATTCAGAGATCTTGACCAATGTATTTTTCATTAACATTTATCCAGTAGTTAAACTTACCCTTAATAAAGGTATTTTACTCAAATGGAATAACATGAACAATAAATATACCACATTCTTCTCATAAAAATGGTCCAGGCTTATCCACAAAATAGCATAGTGTGCATGGGGGAAAGTGGACACAAATTTAAAGGACAATAATAGTGCAGCACACATTTAGGGAACATAAGTAGCCAGGGCAATTAATAATCCAGATACTACTGGGTCTCAGTATCTTTTCTTTCTCATACTAGATTAATAAAGTTCACTATTAAGCATTGCATCTAGGCTAAATGGGTAATTCTGTCACTATGTGGGGTTGCTCTGGTATTAGGTTGGACTAGTTCATATCAGGGTAGAGTGCCCCAGCTGGACCATTCACTCTGATTGACTGTCCTAAATGAGTTACTCCACTGATAGAACAAATTGTTCCTTCACTCAGCTAAATATCAGCTAAAGCCTCTGGCCCTTCCTGTCTCAGTCCCAGCTGATGCCCTCTGCTGAGATAGTGCTATGATCTTTCAGAGTGGAGAGACTCAGCCTCAGATGGTCAGAAGCCTCTTTAATTCCACTTCCCAAACTGGGCTTTGAAGTTTTCTTCTCTCTCTCCCAAGGATCAGGTGACAATAAAAAAGGATTAACCTATCAGCACTTTCTCTACCAGTTTCCCAACAGGTGGTAGCACAAGAGGATATTATCTTTACTTTTCTTCCTCTCCATCTCTGAACATTACATAGCAATTTTTGGAATACCCTTCTTGATATGTGTATATCAAACAAGTCCCTATATTATAGTGATACCCAGTGAATTTCCCAGAATCTTTCTCTCTTTAAACAGTGATCATTTTCTCAAAACTAAGAAAATTGTTCAGGAGTTTAAGGTTACCCGGTTTTTGTTTTTTTGTTTCTTTATTTTGAGCTTCTCCCTTTGATCTTAAAGAAATGAATGATTGGGAAACAAGGCAAGTAGATAGTCATAGTCTTATTTATACAAGTGTGTATCTAGGAAACTGGGTACCTAAGCAGTCTTTGCTTGAAACAAATAAATTGTTTGTTTGGTTTGGTTTGGTTTTGGTTACCACCAGGAGTAGCTTTGGTTTAAATTCAAATTCTGAAGAGGCAGATTTAAATGTTAAATTTCATAGCAGTTCAATCCTTTGAATTGTAGTTAGGAAATATGAGTATCTTATGATTATATCCTCAAAAATGGGCAGACTATCTGGGATCCCAAGGAAAGGTCTTTCTCTATTCATGTCTCTGTCTTTCTCTATGTGTCTCAGTGTGTCTCTGTCTCTCTGTCCCTGCCTCTATTTAATTTTCTATCTCTCTGTGTCTCTTCTCTCTGTCCATCTTTGTCTCTCCCCACCTTTCTCCTAGAGCTGCTCCATGCACTCATGCCTCAAGCAAAAGAACACAAGAAAATGCAAAGGACTCTTTCAACCATAGATGTTTATGAGAAATAAGATTAAAAAGTTAGATGCTGTCTTTGAGTGTATAAAAATTTAGAAATTTATGACATGTTTAACCTATATTGGATTACTTGCTATCTAGGGGAGGGAAGACGAGAGGACAGAGGAAGAAAAACTTGGTACACAGGGTTTGCAAGGGTGAATGTTGCAAATTATCTTTGCAGGCATTTTGAAAAATAAAAAGCTATTATTATAAAACAATAAAAATACATAAAGAAAAATAGTTCTTTGACTGAAAAAATATGACAATTATACCATATTAAGTAAGGAAGAAGCAAAGTAAAAGAAGTCAGACCTTGAAATCTGTTTTTTATTTCTTCTCTTCAATAATTAAACATACACATACACAAATACACACACACTATTCCCTCCAGCCCTCTCTCTCCTAATATATACAATTTTATACCTTGTTGTTTTAGCTTGTGACTCTTCACTTTCTCTAACATTTCTAGGTCCTATGGTACCAATGAGGTCCTGAATGTTGGGGTGCGGTAGACAGAGAAAAACTGAAGCCTAGATAAAATTATACCCTGGAGTAGGTAGGAAGAAGGATCAGTTTAGTTCTCTGGTTCCACACTCAATAAAGATCATCCAGTCTGAAATTCAAGTTATGTAAAGTCTCTGATGCTAATTTTCCCTGTAAGTCTTCCTATGACCCATGCCATGTTTGCTGAACCTCCCTGGGTCAATCTGCCATTACACTCTTCTCTCATGTCTTTCCCCTTTCCCTTCCTCTGTGTCACAGGTATCTCTCCTAATTCCCTATGCTTTATGGTGTCTCTCCTCTCAGAGCCCACTTCTCTTTAAGGTACTCAAGCCCTTTTAGGATTTAGCCTATTAGCTAAGGGCATATGCCAAACTCAAGTGATATTCCCTTTCTCCTGAGTGATTGTGAGTTCTACCAAAGAACTTGTCTTTTCCCTCATTAATTATTAAAAACCCATTTTCTTTCCAAGTGTTGCCTGACCATATTTCATATTTAATATTCCTGGTGTCTATTTTACTTCTTCATTTTGTCTGTAATCTCTTCTCCTAAACAAACCTACCATAATCTGGTGCCTAAATAACAACATTTGGTGCCTATATCAATCACTACTGCCAATACTTCTATCCATATATGTTGGAAGAAAATACCACCATCTTCATCCTCTCTGTATGTTTTCCCTCCTTCTTTTTAAAGGGTTCTTCTTTAATTGTTAGTCCAAAACTATTCCCTTTAGTCCTGTTCTCCTGTTAGAAATACAGTTCCAGAATTGTTGAATTCAAGAACTGGGTAGAAATCGAGTAAAAATATAATTCCTATCCTTGCAGCTCTCTCCCAAAGTAGCCAGGTCTAAACTTTACCAGAAAAATGTGTTAAAATGGTGTTTTATTTTGGTCCAACTGAACAACTTTCCCCTCCCTCATTCCAGACAGTCTAACAAGTAAGTTTATAAGTAGCTAATATAAAATGGCAATAGTAGGAATTAAAATCACAAAGAGGGACATGAAAATCATATTAAAATCATTCCAAAGATCAAAGAAGAATAATTTGCAAATTGTTTCATATATTAACCAAAATTCACTTTTTAGTAAAGTGTATTAAACCAGTAGACACCTAGTCACAAGTTGGCCCTAGGATATATAAATCCCCGATAAATTCTACAACTCTATTGTATAAAGACCAACAGAATACCAAATGGTATTGAAAATGTTGAGATAATATGAATTTTTTAACTTTAATGTTTTACTGACAATTTTGAAATGATTTGGATATGCTAATGAACTAACCTAAGATGGCACAGAAAATAATTAACCTATATTCCAAAAGAAAAAATAAAGACAACTGTGTGGGATGGGTGCAAGATCCTCTTACCTAAATTGACTACTCTGAGGCATTTTCAGATACAAATAGGAAGCATTTATTCGGTCCTTGCAAAGAGAGGTCCAAATACAGCAACTGACCAGCTCAGCATGGTGTGTGATGATGAGCAGGAAATGTTGAATTGGTTAGATAGCAAAAGACTTAGGTTCATTGGATAGACTAAAAGCAAAAGAAAAAGAATAAGCAACAGTGGAGTTAATATGGAGGTTACTAAGGACAGTAACTAGAAACCCCACCCAGAGGAAGAGTAGGGGGAAAGATGAGGCTATCAAGAATGTCTCTCATCCATACAGCTTTTCCTAGACTACCAAAGAATGTTTTCCCCAAATTCCTTCTTTTGTGTCCTCAATGGACTAGGGACAATGGGTAGAACAGTGTGGCCTTAAATGATTATGATCTCCTTTAGCAAAACCTCTAGAGCCTTTTTAATAGTCCTTCCAGAATTTACTTGCCTGAGAGCTACATGAGGGAATGCAGGAATCAGAAATTGGGGAATTAAAGGTGCGATGCTTAGTGGCAAATAGCATGGGCAACTGAATCTGCAAGCCTGTTTCCCTTGGCCTGAAGTGAATCCCTCTTCCTTGACAAAATACAGCATAAACCTCTCTAGGTCCACACACAACTTGCAGTAATTGTTCCCCTGCATACTTAATGGGGGAATATTTGTTTGGCTGTCAAAAATACCCTTTCTTTCCATATAGCCACCATGATCATGTAAAATGTAAAAAATATATTTGAAGTCAGTATAGAAATTCATTCTCATTTCTTTCCCCAATTCTAAAGCTCTGATATAGGCAAAAATGCTCCAAACTTGGTGGAGAGCCAGAATCTCCAACAACTGGCCCAGGTTGAGTTTTGGAGTTTCCTGGGGCTGTGAAGCTAAGGCTTCTGGAGGGTCACTCCAAAGTAACCAAGTTTCTTTGAGAAGCAAAGAGTCTGGGGGGCGGAGCCAAGATGGCAGAGAAGGCACATGCAACTTTCTAAGCTCTTCTCTTACCCTCTCTATCAATATTATATCGAGCCTCAAAAATAGTCTTGACTGCTACAATTTGTAAAGATAAGAAGTAGAACAACATACCAGCCAAAGAAAATCTGCAGTCTCACCAAAAAAGGTTGGTTCCAGGGCCAGGGGGGAGATCAGCCCAGACTGGGAGAGAAATTAGGTTCCAAGGAAAGCCTCAAACCGAAAGTGAAAGCACAGATCTCAGCACAAGCGGGCAGCCCCAACACGCAGTATGGGGCTTTTCCTTGGGGCAGTTGTGATCCTGCACAGCAGGAGGACACAGCCCGGGTTAGCCTCCAATCTGCACAGTGGGGGGCTCGGCTTGGGGCCATAGAGCTTTCCCAGGGCCGATTTGCATCAGCTAGAGACCCTGGGGCAGAGTTCGGTAGAATCAGCAGTCTGCAGTCAGCTGCTAATACTCACAGTCCCACAAGAGGCTCCGGCCTGGGGCAGAGACACTTTCACCCCTTAGTCTCTAGCCTAGGGCAATCGCTAACCCACACAACCCTACTGGGCACTTCAATAGCTCGGCCAGTGCTGAATTCACTTCCTGTTGGGGGAAGGGAAAATTCTCACTCAGAGCGCTCCCATACCTCAGAGCCAGAAATCGGTTTACATCTCTCCCTGCTCTGCAGAGGAAGCTGGTAACCCCCTTGCCTAGGAGACATACCCTAAAGGCTTTAAAACATGAATAAAAAGATGAAAAGAACAATCCACAGCTTCTATGCAGAAAAAGAGCAGGTCAGCAAACCTGAAGAGACTAACAGCAAACAATCACCAGATTGTCCTCTTTTACATGATGCTCTCATAGAAGAGACCATTAAAAGTCTCAAAAGAGAGTTAGAAGATAAATTGGGAAAGGAAAGAGAAGCCTTACAAGAGAGAAACAACTTCCTGAAATACGAATTGGAAAAAATAAAAGAAAAATCTCAGGAAAGTAAGAATTGTGAATTGGAAAAAATAAAGAATTCACTAGAAAGTAGGATTTGTGAATTGGAAAAGACAAAGAACTCCCAAGAAAGTAGGATCTGTGAATTGAAAAGAAAATAATTCACTAAAAAAAAAATTAGTGAAATGGAAAAAATTTCCACAGACCAAAACAATACATTTAAAAACTCAATTGGACATATACAGAAAGAAGTAAAAAAAGCAAATGAAGAAAATAATTCTTTAAAAATTAGAACTGAACAAATAGAAACTAATGATTCATTGAGAGCAAGGATCAGTCAAGCAAAAACAAAAAAATGACAAACTGGAAAAAACCATGAATTATCTACTTGAAAAAACGACAGACTTGGAAAATAGATCTAGGAGAGATAATCTGAGGATTATTGGACTTTCCGAAAACTATGATGAAAAAAAGAGCCTAGATACTATTTTACAAGAAATCATCAAAGAGAACTGCCCAGATGTAATAGAATCAGAAGGTAAAATAGGCATTGAAAGAATTCATCGAACACCTTCTGAAAGAAACCCTAAAATAAAAACCCCAAGGAATATTGTGGCCAAATTTCAGAACTATCAGATTAAGGAAAAAATTTTACAAGCAGCCAAAAATAAAATCATTTAAATACTGAGGGGCCACAATAAGGATTACCCAAGATCTAGCTGCCTCCACATTAAAGGACCGAAGGGCCTGGAATCTGATATTCCGAAAGGCAAAAGAACTTGGGATGCAGCCAAGAATAAACTACCCAGCTAAGCTGAGCATTTTCTTCCAGGGAAGAAGATGGACATTTAATGAAACAAATGAATTCCATTTGTTTCTAAGGAAAAACCAGAACTAAACACAAAATTTGATCTCCAACCATAGAACTCAAGAGATGCAGAAAAGGTAAAAATAACTCTTGAGAATTGTATTTCTGTTGTGGATATACAAAAACAATACATGTATAATTTGATTTTACTGATATAACATAAAAAAAAAGAAGTAGATATGGAAAAGGGATGATGGAAGAATAAGGTGGGAAGGAGGGATAGATAAAAAGAGGGAAAAAACATTCCACAAAGAGGCAAAGGAAACTTATCATATCTGAGGGAATTTAGAGAGGGGGAGGAACATTGTGTGAATCTTACTCTCATCAGAGTTGGCTCAAAGAGAAAATAATTGACATATTTGTTTTAGAGAAAATTCTTTCTCACCTCATTAAAAAAGGGGGAGAGGAAAAGGGAAAAGAAAAAGAGTAATAAGTTAAGGAAGGGGGAAAGACTCAAAGGGGGGAGGGAGGGATTATAAAGAGGGTAAACGTGATACAAGAGGGGTACATAAGTTTAAAAGAGGGAAAGAGGGTTGGGGAAGGCAAGAATAAGTAAAGCATAATCTGGGGTTATTAGGATGGCAGGAAATACAGATTTAGTAATTCTAACCGTAAATATGAATGGGATGAACTCCCCATAAAGAGGAGGCAGATAGCAGACTAGATCAAAAGTCAGAACCCTACAATATGTTGTTTACAAGAAACACATTTAAAGCAGGGAGATACATATAGAGTAAAGGTAAAAAGGCTGGAGCAAAATCTATTATGCTTCAGGTGAAGTCAAAAAACAGGTAGCCATCCTTATCTCAGATCAAGCAAAAGCAAAAATTGATCTAATTAAAAGAGATAGGAAGGAAACTACATCCTGCTAAAAGGGTAGTATAAACAATGAAGCAATATCAATATTAAACATATATGCACCAAGTAATAGGCATCCAACTTCCTAAAGGAAGTAAGCAGAGTTGCAAGAAGAAATAGACAACAAAACTGTAATAGGGGGAGATCTCAACCTTGCACTCTCAGAATTAGACAAATCAAACCACAAAACAAATAAGAAAGAAATTAAAGAAGTAAATAGAATATTAGAAAAATTAGGTATCTTAGATCTTTGGAGAAAATTGAATGGAGATAGAAAAGAATATACTTTCTTCTCAGCAGTTCATGGAACCTATTCAAAAATTGACCATATATTAGGACATAAAGACCTCAAAATTAAATGCAAGAAAGCAGAAATAGTAAATGCTTTCTTTTCAGATCATGATGCAATAAAAACTACATTCAACCAAAAGTTAGGGGAAAATAGACCAAAAAGTAATTGGAAACTAAACAATCTCATCTTAAAGAATGATTAGGGTGAAGAGCAAATTATAGATACAATTAATAATTTCCTCAAGATAATGACAATGATGAGACATCATACAAATTTGTAGGGATGCAGCCAAAGGGTAATAAGGGGAATTTTATATCCTTAGAGGCTTACTTGAATAAAACAGAGAAAAGAAAAGATTAATGAATTGACTTACAACTAAAAAAACTAAAAAGACCAAATTAAAAACCCCTAATCAAATACTAAAGTGGAAATTCTAAAATTAAAAGGAGAAATTAAAAAATTGAAAGTAAAAAACTATTGAACTAATTAATAAAACTAAGAGTTGGTTCTGTGAAAACCAATAAAAATAGGTAAGCTTTTGAAATCTGATTAGAAAAAGGAGGGAGGAAAATGAAATTAGTAGTCTTAAAATGAAAGGGAGAACTTTCCACCAATGAAGAGGAAATTAGAGAAATAATAAGGAGTTATTTTGCTCAACTTTATGCCAATAAATTTGATAACCTAAGTGAAATGGATGACTACCTCACAAATATAGACTTCCCAGACTAATCAGAGGAGGAAGTAAATTGCTTGAATAGTCACCATTGTCAGAAAAGAAATAGAACAGGCAATTAAACAACTCCCTAAGAAAAAATCCCCAGGACCAGATGGATTTAATGTGAATTTTACCAAACATTTAAAGAACAATTGCCAATGTATATATAAATTATTTGATAAAATAGGGAATGAAGGAGTCCTACCAAATTCCTTCTATGACACAGACATGGTATTGATACCAAACCAGGTAGGTTGAAAACAGAGAAAGAAAATTATAGACCAATCTCCCTAATGAATATTGATGCTAAAATCTTAAATCAAGATATTAGCAAAAAGACTACAGAAAATCATCTCCAAGATAATACACTATGATCAAGTAGGATTTATACCAGGAAATGCAGGGCTGGTCTCAATATTAGGAAAAATCTCAATATAATTGGCCATGTTAATAACCAAATTAACAAAAACCATATGATCATCTCAATAGATGCAGAAAAAGCATTTGATAAAAATCCAACATCAATTCCTATTAAAAACACTTGAGGGTAGTGAATAAATGGATCCTTTCCTTAAAATAATCAGCAGCATCTATTTAAAACCATCAGTAAGCATCATATGTAAGGAGACAAACTCAAACCATTCCCAATAAAGATCTGAGTGAAACAAGGTCTGCCCACTATCACCAAGCTACTTATTGAATAAATTGTATTAGAAACGCTAGCTTTAAGCAAATAAGAGCTGAGAAAGAGATTAAAGGAATAAAAATAGGCAATGAGGAAACCAAATTATCACTCTTTGCCGATGACATGATGGTATACTAGAGAACCCTCAGAGATTCTACTAAAAAGAAAAAAGTTATTAGAAATAATCCCACAACTTTTAGCAAAGTTGTGGTTATAAAAAAAAACCTACATAAGTCATCAGCATTCTTATATATCACTAACAAAAATCCAAACAGTCAGAGTTACAAAAGAGAAATTCATTTAAAGTAAGTACTGATAATATAAAATATTTAGAATCTATCTGCACAAGGGAAAAATCAGAAACTTTATGAGCAAAATTCAGACCACTTTTCACACAAATTAAGTCCTGATCTAACCAATTGAAAAATATTAAATGCTCTTGGATAGGGCACAAACTATAATAAAGATGACAATATTACCTAAACTAATCTATTTATTTAGCGCTATACCAAATCAGACTTCCCAAAAAACTATTTTAATGACCTAGAAAAAATAACAACAAAGTTATATGGAAAAAAAAAAGCGTCAAGAATTTCAAGGAATTAATGAAAAAAAAAAATCAAAATGAAGGTGGCTTAGCTGTACCAGATCTAAAATTATATTATAGAGCAGCAGTTACCAAAACTATTTGGTATTGGCTAAGAATAGATTAGTTGACCAGTGGAATAGATTAGGTTCATAGGGATAAAACAGTCAACAAAATATAGCAACCTAGTCTTTGATAAACCCAAAGATCCCAGCTTTTGGGATAAGAAACTACTGTTTGATAAAAATTGCTGGGAAAAATTGAGAAACAATATGCAGAAACTAGGTATTGATCCATACTTACTTGCCAGTATACCAAGATAAGGTCAAAATGGGTTCAATGACCCTAGCTATAAAGAATGAAATTATTAATAAATTAGAGGAAATATAGGATAGTTTACCTCCTCAGACCTGTGGAAGGGAAGGTCTTTTATGACCAAAAGAACTAGAGTCATTACTGATCACAAAATAGAAAATTTCTGATTATACTAAACTGAAAAGTTTTGTACAAACAAAACTAATGCAGACAAGATTAGAAGGAAGAATAAACTGGGAAAATATTTTTACAAGTCAAAGGTTCTGATAAAGGCCCCATTTCAAAATATATAGAGAATTAACTCTAATTTATAAAAATCTAGCCAATTCTCCAATTGAAAAATGGTCAAAGGATATGAACAGACAATTCCGAGATGAAGAAATTGAAACTATTTCTAGTCATAAGAAAAGATGCTCCAAGTCATTTATTAATCAGAGAAATGCAAATTAAGACAACTCTAAGATACTACCACACACCTGTCAGATTGGCTAAGATGACAGGAAAAAAATTATGGATTGTTAGAGGGGATGCGAGAAAATCTGGGACATTTGATGCATTAGTTCTGGAATTGTGAAGAATCCAACCATTTTGGAGAGTAGTTTGAACTATGTAAAAAGTTATCAAACTGTGATACCTTTGATCCAGCAGTGTTACTTACTGGGATTATATCCCAAAGAGATTATAAAGAAGGGAAAGGGACCCATAATGTGCACGAATGTTTGTGGCAGCCCTTTTTAGTGGCTAGAAACTGGAAACTGAATGGAGGTCCCTCAGTTGAGAATGCTGAATAAATTGGCGTATATGAATATTATGGAATATTACTGTTCTGTAAGAAATGACCAACAGGATGATTTCAGAAAGGCCTGGAGAGACTTACACGAACTGATGCTGAGTGAAATGAGCAGGACCAGGAGATCATTATATACTTCAAACAGTACTATATGATGACCAGTTCTGATGGACCTGGCAATCCTCAGCAATGAGATCAACCAAATCATCTCCAATGGAGTAGTAATGAACTGAACCAGCTACACCCAGAGAAAGAACTCTGGGAGATGACTAAAAGCCATTACATTGAATTCCCAATCCCTATATTTATGCCCACCTGCATTTTTGATTTCCTTCACAAGCTAATTGTACAATATTTCAGAGTCTGATTCTTTTTGTACAGCAAAATAACGTTTTGTTCATGTATACTTATTGTGTATCTAATTTATATTTTAATTTACTTAACATCTACTGGTCATCCTGCCATCTGGGGGAGGGGGTGGGGGGGGTAAGAGGTGAAAAATTGGAACAAGAGGTTTGGCAATTGTTAATGCTCTAAAGTTACCCATGCATATATCCTGTAAATAAAAGGCCATTAAATAAAATAATAATAATAATAATAAAGAGAAGTAAGGAGTCTGGGATCCAGAACTTGGCATCTCCTTCCATCACGATAAAGTACTGAAGGTAGTGCTAAGGTGGGGGAGAGGTCACTTTTTAGCTAGGGAAAGTGAGCAAAGGGAAATAAGAGGTGCCTCAGATAATTAGGCAAAGTAGACCTTCAGCCAAAGAAACTCTGGCCCCAGGCAGCAAGAGACTTAAGAGTTTTTTACCAGCCACCAGAGAACCGTCCAGGACGGGACTGCAGAACAAGATATTATCTACATATGAATATTATGCCTCATGTCTTCCACTGACCAATTGCTCTGATTATGAAATTTTTTGTAAGAGGAAAAAGCAGGGACATGATTATTATATAATATAATCAGTCAAAACTGATTCTTCAGGGCCTCAATCTGAGAGCACATACATGACAGGAAAGCATCCTTAGCTCTGACTACCAGTTATGCTGTAAGAATTCCACTCATAGCCAGACTCAGGAATAATCAAGTGGGAAGCAAAGAAACAGAACTGGGAAACTGAGTCAGAAGGATCCCACTTTAAGTAAAGGTTAAAGTTGTTCTCCCATCTCCCAGCATGGTGTCTGATCTGGTGAGCTGGAAATGTTGAATTTGTTAAATAGCAAAAGACTTGGGTTCATTGGATGAACTGAAAAAGAAACAACCATAGATTAATGGTCAGCAATGCTGTCTGCTTCCTCTGGGTCACCTGATTTCCTGAAGCTTAGGCCTAAGGTCTAACCGACTCCATCTTATAGACTTTTTGAGAACTCTTTACATAGTCCCATTCACTAGACCTCAAACTACTACCCCAAGTTCTCCTTTCATCTCTATAGTCCATGTCACCTAGTGTTTCCAATTCTAATCCACAGTTACATGATACTTTCTGTTTCTGCGCCCCTGTCCTCCACTTTCTAACATTAGCCCCTCACAGTGTCTATCTCTATTTCTTTTACTCTATATTCCTTTATTATGTCTTTGTACCCTTCATGCCTTATTAAAATGTTATTGTGCTTCACTTCCTGCTGCCATTGTGAGTTTTCTCAATGAGTAGCTAAAGAACTGGGCACAGCAGCCCCCATTTCATAATTTCATAAATTATCAATTCAAACCCTTATATTTGCAATTGAATAAGCTATTCAAAGCCTCACACTTTCTCTCTCCTTGACACTTAATAACTTTAACAAATTGAATCTTTATGCAAGCAATTAATAAACAGAACAGAGTATGGTTAATGTTTTTCTTAACTTTAATGTTTCTAGGAGCATGGGCTTTTTGAGAGACCCTAAGAATAAGATTCATTACTTTAGTAGGGCAGATTATGTTAGAGATATTGTTGTGGAGAAGGAATTCAATAACAAAAAGAAAAAAAAACTTATACTATATCTTAAAAATAAATACAAACAACCAAAGTTTATTGGAATAAGTTGAAATAACACAAACTCACTCTCCAAAATGAACTCCATATAGATGCAAATCTATCTATAGACTTCTATAGTGTTTCTAGGATTCCATTTCTAAGAACTTATGTGGTCAATACTTCTTATTGATGTTGATGGATGTTATATTTATGCAATTTCTTCACAGCTTCTCAAAAGACATTCAAACAAAGTTACCAAAGCTATCTACCTCCTAATAAAATGATTTTCCTAAACTTAAACTTACCCTGATGTTCCCAATTTCATAAGCGTGATCAACTTCAGTTTCTTGATCTGCATCTCAACTCTTGGAAGCATTTATCTGCTAGGTCCCTGAGAATAAAAGTAAAAATGAAACAGCCTTTACCTCAAGGAGTTTCCATTTCCTAGGAGGGGATTCAACAAATACTTTAATTCTTTTGTTTCAGGTAGTCTATATTCAAGATTTCTTGAAATAGAGCTATGAAATAAAAACAAGCTTTGATAAAGCCCAAATAAAGATACTTGACTATTCCTTTTAATCCAAATCACTCTGGCTCTCACTGATTGGCTTTGGCCTGTTATTGAATAGGGCCCTGCCCAAGTCTCACTTGCTCAGCCTTTGTATTTTGATGATTCAGGATGAGTAAAAATAGCAATTGTTTCTGTTCTGTCCAGAAATTCTGAGAAAATCTTCCCCTGATTCTTTTAAGAAGGACTTCTTTTTTTTGCCTTCATTCTCACATAGCCACTAAATCCATATGACTCTAGGCAAGGTAATGATGGTGATTTTGCACAGCCTACCATCACTTAAAATCAGCTCAATTACAACATCTCCCTGATGTCATGATCTTCTTCTAGAACAACCACAGCAACAACATTTAATTGTATTGCTTCAGACAAACCAAGACCTGGGAAAGATCTTACCTGAAAAAGACTAAGCAGTCCCACTGCTTCCAGGGACCATTCCCATTCATCTGGCCTATGCCTTGTCACTACATTCAAATGACTGGAGGAATGACTTGTATACACAGTTCTGCCTCACTTAAATCCAATTTACTTTCAAGTCAAGAATCTCCTTCTTGACACCACTGGTTCTCTTTGAGAAGGAAAGGTGAACAAAAACAGCTAAGTAAATATTTTGAGGAGAGAGATCATAACTGAGGGATGAGGGAAGACTTTCCAAAGCTGTTGGCACATGAATTGAGATTTGGTTGAAAATAAAAGATTCTGAGAAATAAAACTGTGAGAGATAGCCTATGTGAAAACATAGAGATAAGGATTAGGATTCTAAATTTGAAGTTAACTTGGCTGAAATGTAGTACATAAAAAAGAAATATTAAATATCTAGCAATGTAGGTGAGAGACCTTTTTAAGTTCCAGTTTGAGAAATTTCTATTTTATTACATAAACAATAGAGCACCTTATGGCCTTTTCTCCAAGTGCTTCAATAGAAAGTCTTCCAGAAATATTATTTCTAACTGCAACTTCTGATTGTGGTATACTGGAAAGAGTATTGGTTCTATGTAAGATGGATGCAGGAGGAGTTCAAATCCCATCCTGATCTTGGGCAAAATATAGCTATAAAAGTATGGCTGTTGGGAGTTGAACTAAATGAACTGTCAAATACCTTCTAGCTTTAAATATGTTAAATTATGAAACACTGCATATAGATTCTTCAGAGATCTAGTGAAGGATCCCTTGCTCAATCTCTATGGTAATCCTTGTTTCTTCTGATATAAGACTCCTTTTGGTTTCCTTCTACTCTGCCCTAAGATAGGTCACAGATACATTAACACACTTTAGATTTGGTACATGGGTTTTTAATTTTTTTCTCATAGTAATAAAACCTCAGAATGATTATTTTAAATGCAAAATATACACACATATATTTGTATATATATATATATATTATACAAAAACCAAGTATATTGAAATATAGTTGTTTTGTTTTTAACTCGTAAACTCCAAGTTAAGAATATCTGGCTTAAGATCAATCTCATACTTCCTAAAAGTATTTTAGATCAGAGTTCTTTAGTACCTCCTTGAAGTATTACCCAAACATATAAAAACTCTCAAAACATCATATTTTTTTTTTCTATAGTGAAGAAAGGAATCTATCCAAATTAAATTCCAGGCATAGCTACATTTCTACCATCATTCCTTACACAGGATAGAGAGACAAATTATGATGCATAACATTTCAAGTTTACAGAGTCATGATAAGAAAAGAATCTTCAATTGCCTAAAGCCTATTTTAGCTTTGTTTTTCATTGAAATTGACACAATGAAGGAATGAAGGAGTGATGGACAAAGGAAAGAGGAAAAAAGAAAAAAAAAGTTCTATAATGAATTTCTCTCATGTTCTGTCTTAGTACCTACTTAATACTTGATATTTGCCCTGTTAGAGTCACTCAAAGACCAACAGAGTTATGACTATTATTTCACACCAATTTCAGAATATGTTTTGCTCCACTCTTTCTCTGTCTTTGTCTCTCTCTACCTTTAGTGCCAATTAATGTGTTTTGCACATGGTAGGTAACTAATAAATGTTCATTGAGTTGAATTAAAATAATGAAGGAAGATGTTCATATCAAACAAAACACTCTTGGCCCCAAGTAGAATAAAAACATTCTAAAGAATGTTTAGAAAATCAAGCATGGGAGTGAAATATTTACACTATAGCCTAGACATTAGTCATTTCAGAATACCTCAGAGCAAAGGTCGAGATGATTTATGGTGGATAAGTTTCAATTTGGGACACCAAATTCACATCTGGACTTCTGTAGATTTGTTTCTTAGGGCTTGAGTAATAAGTGATTGGTTATTGATCTGTCCACAGGTTAAAATGGATTGGTATTGGACCCCCATCCCCACCGCACATACTCACCAGTACAGAACCAAGAACTTCAAAAATTTAACAGACAAAAGTGAAAATGCCAAGTACTAAAGATGAATCACCCTTTTGACTTACTTCAATATCCTCTTTATTTAAGGCTGTTCAATTACAGATTAAAAAGTCATTGTAAAAAAACAAATAGAAAGTTTTGTGTGTGAAAATGAAACTTTATATTCTCTATATACATAGACATATGCGTGTATATATAAATATATATACATACATGTATAATATTTATATTTGGAATAAGTTAATAAGTATTTTATAGTATAGATTTTCTGAATATTAATTTTCAATATTTTGTAATGGCTATAAAATTTAGGACAATGAAAATATTGATTAATGGGGTAAGATTATTATGGACAGTATCTTATTATATCTTTTTAAAATTACAAAATGCCATAAAGGAAGGCAAATAGCTAAGAATATTAAACATATATTCTTTTTTTTCAAAAACATGATCTTGCCATCCTTAAGCTATAGAAATTTTCAGAATCATATATTCAAAAATAGTAGGGAAAGGACTGAGTTATACATTCAACCCAGGCAAATTATGTCTATGAGAAGTGAAAATTTTCCTTCTTTATTAATTTTCTGTCCTATATTACCATTATATTTACTATTTTTTCTTTATAAGAATACCTAAAAATATGCAAGATAAATTTAGTAAAATGAGAATCCAGAGAAATTAAAGAATACATTAAATATTGAGAAAGAACTTGAATATCGTTCTTGGGAATTTGCACATAGTTCTATATATAACAGGAAAAGACTGAAAGTTTTTGTGCAAGTAATTGAAATATGCCCTAATATGACAATGGAAACTGTTATCTTAAAATGAATCATATCATTTCATTATTTCTATAAATGTTTACTAGAGTCTTTAGACTCTTTTAAACATTCTCATCAAGTATAGTCTTTTTCTCTCTTAAATACTTTAATAAGAGTCAACACTTTGTTCCCTAACATTCCTCTTGTCTATGCCATGTTGGTCTTTCTTGAGGTAAATTCTGATCAGTTTGCAACTCTTCTCAACTCCTTCCTTTGGTTATCATGAAAAAAAAAAAGTATAGAGGTTGAAGATCTTTCCTCCTGATTTTCTTAGACTCCCTCATTTCCTTCAAGTCAGATCAAATATCATCTCCTTCAAGTGGTCTTTCCTCATTTTCCCAGTTGGTAAGGCTCTTCCCCAATTATTATGAGTATATATGTATCCAGTATGTGTTTGTATTTATGTATGAAAAAATTGTCTCCTAGTGTAGAAGCCTTTATAGAGAGTTTGTTTTTATTCATTCTACTCCCTTCACAAGCTATTGACCTGACCAGGAATTTGAAAAATAACTCCCATCCCAATTGGCTAGCTCAAAGCAGTAAATAAAGCATTGGACCTGACATCAAGAACATTGGAGTTCTAGACATGTAACCTTAGACAAGGCACTTTACTCCTATCTTCCTCAGTTTCCCCATCTGTAATATGGGAATAATAATAACACCTGTCACCTAGATTGTTATGAAGATAAAATGAAATAATATTTACAAAGTGCTTTGCAAATCTTAAAGCACTAGGTAAATGCTAACAATATTTATTATCGTCATTTTGTTTTTGTTTTGTTTTAAATTGTGCTGCCCAGTAACCTTCTTTGATTTAGACAGCAACTCTGCTAGTTTGTATGATTCTGGTTATAATTCCCTTCCTTATTCAGTTGTTTCATTTTATGAGCATAAGGATATCTTGTGATTGCTTCCTTTAGGGGCTGTTTTGAACTTAAGAGTTTTCTTCAAACATCCCAAAGTAGGATCAATTCCTCCCTGACTGATGATTTTGATCAATAAGGAAAGAATTATAAGGAATTTAAAGGAATACGCTTCAAATAGTCTTATCTAGCTACCAGCTGTTTTCTGATTCTTGGCTAAAATCTTTTTTTATTAATAATTATTAATCAGAGAAATACAAAATAAAATAATAAAAAAAGATTTTAGCCAAGAATATTACTGTCTTGGCTAAAATCTAAACAACTCTCTGAGATCTAGAAAGAGTGACTTGGTTATGTACCTCCCAAATTGGACCCCAACTACATGGCTAAGAGGATTTCTTAGCCTACAGAAAGCATTCTATTTTTATCAGAATGCTGGAGGCCTTTTTATGAGATTCCTTTCTTTTGATTGGATTTCAGTGTACCAGATTTGATACCCAAAGAGTAATATGGTCATTAAATTATCAAGGTTTCCTTCCTACCTTGATATTTTCCTCCAGGTTTTCTTCCTAAGCATACATATCTGAAGTTTTTGAGCTTATAATCCCCAAGAGCCAGTAGTCCTTTAAAGTTTCTAGGACCTGCATTCTGAGCTGTCAAGTTTCTTAACATTTGTTCCATTGGAAGGATCTTGATGCAACTGTTAGCTGAGGTAAAGACATAAGATATAATTCTGCCCCTTGAACCACCTGAACTTGACTTTGCCTTTTCCCATAGTAGTAATTTTAATCCAATAAACAATGAAGTCAGACATGTCAGTAGAGGTCCCTTACAAAGCTTTCCTTTTTTCTCCCTAAGGAATAAAAGATGGCATATTGTGGGTGCCAAAGAGGGGACTAAATGAGACATCTGCTCTGTAGGTCCATATAATAACCACCTACTTAAAAACAAATGTTGTTCCCATGCCTCACTGAGTGAAATCATTTTCAAGATCCAGTTGAGCATTAATGTTAAGGAAAGACAATACAAAAGGTCCTAAAAAAGGCATCTCGAAGGACCAGACCTAAATAAAGACAGTTAATTATGCTCACAGATATTTATTACCTCAAAGTGTCCAAATAAAATGTAGCTCTTAAACTATTATCCAAGTAAGCCCAATGATTTTAACTGGTCCTTTTCACTTGGTATTGATAATCTGTAAAGAAAAACATACATAAGCACAATTTCTCAAAACACAACCAATACTAGCAAACATAATTTCTAAATGTAAAGAACATCTTGCAAATTAATGATAAACTCATTTTCTTAGCCAATGTGACCTTCATGAGAAGATGGATTTTAAAGAGCATACACACACATACACACACACACACACACACACACACGTACACACTCAACCCACACTTAAAAAAAAGCAAAAACTTCTGAGCTGTCTTTAAAAAAAATAATTTTGCCTGAATAACTGATTAAACATAAAAATAGTAATCTCAACTAATGAAATCATCCTGTGAATCAGTTTATTTATTTTATCTCTTTGATTACAGTGTAATAATTAAGATGTACCTTTCCCCCTCCAAATATAAGGATTAGGACAAATAAAAGAATTAAAAATGAATGTTGATATAGTGCAACAATGAGGACCATGAATTGTGAAACAATTGAATAATGCATGTTTATTTTTAATGTTTTACTTTGCTATTTTCCTTAAAAGAAAATCTATATAAATTTATATTGTTTGTTCTCTGCTGTTCTTTGATAGTTGGAAAACAGCTGTTCTACTGCATTGGACTTTGAATAGCTAGATTGCAAGGCTCAATAATCTGTCTCGGCTCAGGTTAAGTGATGGAATTCATTTAAATGCCCCAGAAGTAATCATCCACAAAGAGTACATTATTTCTCTTTTATGAATTTTCAAACCTAATACTGATGGGTGGCATGCAATTAAACCTGATCAATATGTAATTTAGGTGGGCTGACATGTTTTCAAATTCTCAGAATATAGATTCTTTCAATATTGCAAGAGCTTAGTGAAATACTTAGCCCTTACAAAATAGCTAGGGCAGTTTAGTACAGTACAGGAAAAAAAAAAGTTTAGTCACAAGATATATGGAGTAGTAATTAAACTTAGAAACTCTAATTTTTGAGCCAAAAAAACACTAGCTAGTAAATTAAGTTCTCTCTTTTTCTCAATAGCTCAGAGACAAGGCAAGAGAGGATGATATGAAATCACAAAGCAGGAATAAGCATGAATCTGTATACTGTATCACCCTGGCCAATTTTATGAACAAGTGTTTTCCTAGGTTTTAGCCAGAGCATTAATAATGCATACTGATAATTATTAGTAAACAGAATGCAGAGGCTGTGTCTTAACAAGAGACAAAGATATTCACATTTTCTCTATTAAGCCAGAATCAACCAGGAACAACTACTATCCCCAGCTTCAAAGTGGAGGTGGGGGAGGATTACTCTAATGATCCTTTGGGTTAAGCTAATAAACAAGGGGAAGTACATTGGCTTGTGACCTCAGAGGTCATGGGTGACAGTCTCTAGTATTACTAATTAGCTTGCTGTCATCTCCACAATAAGAATTACACTTGAGTTCCTATGATTTGACATGGCTCAATTTTAAATTTCATGCCTCAGGTCTTGGAGTGGTCTCTTACCCTTTAAATTTACATAATACACAGGGCATGGCTTGCAAAAATAAACAGGTCTCTGTGTTTGCATAGACTACTGAAGGGAAAAAAAATTTAAAAAATCATTTATAAAAAAGGGGATGAGGCTCAATATTTGTAATATGATAATCTAATTTGAATTTAAAACACACAACGTTTACATGAAGCTCCCTATGAGAGTCAGGCTAGGTGTTTTTGTTTTGTTTTTTCTTTGTAGAAATCTCTGGATTATATCTTATAAGAAAATATGGGTTGGCAAGTTTTTTCTTTTTACTTAATATCTTTATGATCTTGGGCCAGTCCCTAGCTCTCTTGGCCTCAGTTTTTATGGCTAGAAATGGCAGGCTCAAAACCAACAATATCTAGAAGTTCTTCTGGTTCTAAAATACTATGATCATTACAATGAAAACTTAAAGCCCACATGATTTAGTCCTTATTAAACCAACCATTCAATTTCTTTACTCCTTTCTTCTATATATTCTATGATGAATCAAAATGTGGTCTACTGTCAAGTATACCCCTAGGCACCAACTTAGACTATCCATGGGTCCCTCTCATTCCTTTCTAAAGGACTTGCACTTTATTAAGTGCATCTCTCATTGATATTAAAGAAATTGAATCCGTGATGATCCTAGTTCTTTGTACCACTCTACTAATATCCTTTGTTTTTTTCTTTTGTTTTGTTTTGTTTTACTCCCAGGTTTGAAAGAATCTGATGTTTCCCTGAACTTTGAAGGTTTTGAGTCATGGAGACCTATCTAATTATAAAATAAATGTCAGTATGATTGACTCAGATCATTGGATCCATGATATCAGTATGCAGATTTCAACTTATCCAGGCCTGCCAATCCTATATGACTCTCATCCATGCCCTCCACAAGTTTACCAGCAATATCAAGGGGCTGAATGTGAGAGTAGCAAACACTTGTATAGATAGGCAGAATTAAGTTCAAGTATTTGGCCTGGTTTGTTTACCTATCATTAGGACTAAGGTATAATATAACAAAAAATTTCAGTTTATAAAAAAATAAAAGTGTTTAATTAATAATCAGCATAATGCTGTACTTTGTATCAGGAGCAAGATGAGATCTGCAGCAGAGGATATTAAGTAACTGCAAAAGGAATGAGATTGATCTAATGGGAACAAAAACGGACTGGCTAAAAACCATTTTTCCAAAGTAGAATTACAATCTAGTTTCTTTGTAGGCATTTTCAGAAACATTGATTTTATATATGTTTGTATATATACACATGCATATGAGTATATATATACAAATTTTTCCTAAGTTGCATAGTAGATAGAATGTCAGGTCTAAAGTCAGAAAGACTCATTTATAAGTTCAAATCTAGCCTCAGACACTTACTAGCCATATGACTCTGGGCAAGCCATTTAACCCCATTTGCCTCAGTTTCCTCATTTTAAAACAAGCTGGAAAAGAAAATGATAACCACCAATGTTTGTCAAAAAATCCTGAATGAGGTCATGAAGAAACAAATAAACAACAACAAATATATGTGTGTTTGTACATAGAGACATATGCCAAAATATTTCTTTTGTTCCTTTAAAGATATCTTCCATTTGCCCTCCATTCTTCCCTTCCTCCCTCCTTCTCTCCCTTCTTTTCTTCCTTCATCCTTTCCTCCCTCTTCCTCACTCTCTTCTTCTTCTCTCTCTCTCTTCTCTCTCCTCCCTCTATCTCCCTCTCTCTCATTTTCTCTTTCTCTCTTACTCTCTGTTTCTCTCTGTGTCTCTCCTCTCTCTCTTTTCTCTGTCTCTCTTCTCCTCTTTCTTTTCTCTCTCTCCTTTCTCTCTGTTTTTTCCTCTCTGTCTCTGTCTCTCTCTCTCTCTCTTTCCTCTCATCCTGATAAAGATCATAGATAATGTGATGATCATGTTCTTGAATTGGTAATTAGAAGATCCCAGTACCATTTTCAACTCATATTTTAGGAAGTCTCTTAATGCAATTCAATTGAACAAGTGTTTATTAAATGCTAATTATAGGACTGGACAGGCATGGTTTTAGGCACTGGGGATAGATAAAAAGGTAAAACAAAACAGCACCATATTTCAATAGCTTACTTTCTGCTGGGGAATGGAGAACAACCTGTAAAGGGACAAGTAAATACAATCTATATAGCTAATATAAAGTACTTTCTGGTCCGAGTATAGAAAACACATTTGGGAGCATGAAAGGTCTCCAGTAAAAGGATGTACTGTAGCTGATCCTAGAAGGGACTTAGGAATTTTCAGAGCCTTTATTTTCACATCTTGGAAATGGACATAACAATACATGAAAAACCCTTCTTCCAGATTTACTGTGAGGAAATGTATGTTTTAAGGTGCATTATCATTTTAATGTGTGTGTGTGTGTGTGTGTGTGTGTGTGTGGTGTGTGTAACTTCAGATGTCTATCTGAAAAGAGAAAAAAAAGTTTTCCTTCATTTCCCCAAAATTGTACCAAAAACTCATAGCTCTACTGGTATAAGGGGGAAAAGAGGGGAAAGAAAAGATTGGCAAACAGTTTACTAGAAGGTGTGATAAATAAATTATTTTGAAGGTAAAAACCAAATTGTTATGCAAACATTTTACTTTTTTTCCTACTGATATGTTTTCTATAAATTGCAAGGGATTAATTTCATGAGAGAGTAAGGAGAATTTTCTTTGACGTTCAAAATATGAAATATTTGCAAGATGTTTTTAATTATATCCATATTCTTTTATTATTTTCTTATCTAGTAAGGATCTACCTTTTATACATCTCCCTAATTATTTTTCTAAAGCAAAATGTGTGTAACATTAACATATTCAAATGGCTTTTCAGTGATTTCTTATTCCCTAACAGGATAAAACATAAATTTCTCAATTTTCCATTTTTAGGACTCTCCATAATCTATCTGTAACTTTCCTTTATATACTATACATGTTTCTGTTGTGTTCTATATTTTAGTTAAATTTGACTCAACTACTCTCCTATCTTATCCTTCATTCCCTGCCCCCCTATTTGTCTAGGTCATGTCTTATCTTTCCTTTCTCCCCACCCTCCAGCTCTCCCTTCACATGTATGCCTTTTTAAATCTACTTTTCCATTTAAAACTGAATGAAAGCAACACTCTCCTTTTTAAAAATTTTTCATTGTCATCTTTTCTTTGCCCTAATCACATTCTTCTTTTATCATACATACACATGCACCTTATATAAGGTACTATGCCATACTTATCATACTGTCTTGTACATAATGCTGGTTAAACTGAATGGAATTTTTTTTTCTGCCCTTTAAAAAAATTAGTCTTTTACCTTTAGTTGTGTGCAAAAAACATTCCAAAATACCTTTCTAAAATTGTATATTGATTGAGTGAATTAAATAATCTGCATATTTATAGATTACATATGCATGTATTATTTTATACTTTCATATATAGTCAATTGAAATGAATGGTTTTTATGAAAACATTATTTATATAAAGCATGACAATATAAACATTAAACAGTATACACTCAGGATTTAAAGGTGGAAGAACCCTAGAAATCATTTAGTTCATGGCTTTTATTTCATAATATGCATTGGGGAATTCATAGAATTGCCCTGTTTTTAAAGGCTTTTTAGTTACATACTTCGGGATGAAAATGTATGTATGTGCATATGTAAAATTGATTTCCTAATAGAGTTGTGAAAAATAATTTTCAAAAACTTGAGTTGCCCTTCAGAGTAAGATTTCTTCAAGGTTTAATCCTAAAAAAGGCCTTTTCTGACTCTCCAGATGGTATTGGTACTTCCCTCCTCAATGACTATGCATTTTCTTTGCATATGTTTACTTTTTACTTATCCATGTATATGTTGTTTTCCCCCATTATTTAAGTTCCTTTTGTACAGACATTATTTTATTTGTATCTTTTTTTAATACACATTGTTTACCTAGTATAGTCATTTAAAACAAATTGTTGAATTCAACTATCCTTTATTAAAATGGGTTAAATATTTCCAGATTTCACCTATGGATTTATCCTAGAATTTTTTTAAGATAAAATAAAACAAGAAATAGAAAACTTTCTTCAATTAATAGAAAAATTCCTGTGGGGACTTAATCTACAAGATACATTAATTAAAACAAATTTTAACAAATCTGTGTACCAAAGATCAAACGTTTCTTCCCACATTTTCCATTTAAATAAATTTCACAGCAATAAATCAGGAAAAACAGAGGCATAATAATTTTATGAGTGCATAATTAAGCCAAAGGTTTCATTGTGATTTTTCTTCCTCCCACCCCTAAGAGCTTCCTACCCCCACCCTAGAATACTCCCTTAGTATCTTAGATATGTCATTTAGAAATGCCTGCAGTGATATGAAGGGAAAGCCTTTCCCTAAGCTATTTGCTGGTCACTGGGACAGAAATGACAAAGGATTCTGTCCATTAGTTTTTCAATACACTGTTCAATAAGAGTAGGAAATTGATGGTGTAACTGTGGCATCACATTGAGGAAACTTATGATGCGGACAATAGCACTTCCAATAAAAGGGCTTTTGATTTTCTATGTGTCAAACTGTTTTAATATTAGGGCATTTCTAGGTCAATGAAGGGTTAATGTAGCATCATAAATCATATCTAAACAAGAGCCCTAAGCTTCCTATGGGTGAGGAGGACTGTGTTCTGCTCAAAATAGCACTAAGGGGGGAAAAAAATCACAAAATGGTAAGATTTTTAAAGTCATGTTGAAACCACATTTATTTCACTGGCCCCAAACCGCCATCGATACAGCATACTAAAGAGAATGAATAATAGGTGAATTAGAAATTAATGATTCCTCTGCTATGTAAATGGCAATTAAAGGAATTGGCATGCTGCAGGCTCTGTCCTAAACTCTTCTTCATTTGTTTGTATTGAAATTCATAGCCTAAGTAAATGTTGCAAGGAACAATAACATTTTGGTTATTAAAATCTAGAATCCTGGGCACTATAAGCATTCAAAGATACTTAAAGTCACACCTGTACATTCACTTTGGTCCTAGAATTTCCACAAATATTTTGCAGTGGCTAATTCTTTGGCATGAATAAATAATGACCACACAAACAAACCACAGAGCAACAAATTCTGACTTCAACATTCCGCAGCAGCAAGTTCAATAATTCACATTGATTATAATCCTACACATCAAAGTGTGACCCTCACAAAGCCACAATACTCTGGCTGCTATCAGTAAATTTGTCCTGGACTGAAAAATACTGGCAAGAACTGTTTTCCTCTCTGAGTGTCAAAACTGAGTTTTTCTTTTGTTTTTAACTCATAAAAAACACCTTTCATCACCATTAAACATTAAGTGCAGTTAAGAAGAGATGACAAATTCAATAAGATTTCATAAAGAATGGAGAGAATGTGTTGAAAAAGCTGCATTTCCTGTTTGCTTCCTGCTTTTAGTATAAACTGCTCACATATATTATACCTTGTAACTGAGCCTTCTGTCGTTGTTGGCTAAAGAATCCTTTGGAAACATTTATCAAGTGAGAAAAGATCACACACTACAATGCTTCTCTATGAATGAGGTAATAGGCTTTGCTGTCCATAAAGAAAGACAGCAGAATGACCACTTTTTTCCGTTTTAGGAAGGGCCAGCCTAGTTAAAATAAAACCAAAAAAAAAAATTCATGCTTAAAAAACTCTTGAGAACAAAGTAAACTTAGACACATTTGTCATTTAAAATCTGCAAATTCCTGCAATATTCTGTGCTAGCATGTGAAACAAATGGGCTTCTGGGAGGGAAAGCTGCATTGACAAACCCAGCAAAGAGCAATTTTCTGTCATTTAATGAAGGATGGAGAGAGGTCTTGATAAAGTACCCACTCATTACAAGTTTGTTTTTGTATGTGTGTCTGTGTAGGAGACAGAGAGAATGTGTGTGTGTTGATGAAAAGGTAATCTCTCTAGTTCAATCTTCTTAGACAAGTTGGACTTGTTAAAAGCAATCTTATTTTATTGTAAATTCATTTGGACAACCCTGCACAAAGAGCCAACTAAAATAGCAGCCTGTTGGCATTTCTTTTTAGCTAAAATAATACAACAAACTGAATTTGTTAGGAGGATACATTCTCTATTTTTCTGTCAAATGTGTCTTAAAAGTCATGCCTAAATTTCTGATTTCCTGGGGAGAAAAGCATATTCTATTTTACTATACCATATCCCCTCTGAGCTCACTATCACAACTCCTACCTCCACTGCATGGTTAGTGCTCCTAGGTGGTAACTCATTACTCAGGAAATTTAGGGTTAACCCTGAAAGATTAGAATTTTCTAATACTACCACTCATGATTACCTATTAAGTTTTCCCCAATACTGAATAGCCATTTATCAGTTACTGTTTTTCAGTTGTGTTGAACTTTCTTGGATCCATGGAATATACCATGCATGGAGTTTTCTTGACAAAGATTTTGCAGTGGTTTGCCACTTCCTTCTCCATTGATTAATTCAAACAGAGGTCATGTGACTTACCAAAGGTCAAGCAGGTAGGAAGTACCAGAGGTCCTTCCTTTCTTCAACCCAGTGCTCTTCACACTGAGCCATCTAACATGCTTTGTTAGCAGTTAGCTTTTACCAAAATATATCTATCTATCTATGTTTATCGTGAATGCACCTTCTCTATCCACTTGGTTTGTCAGAATAATGAGCCTGAACTTAAAAAGTTTGGGACAAATTACTATTTCCTGTGTCTGGCTAGCCACTCTGTTTTATCACAGAAGTATAATATTATAGACAATGTAGACAGTATAACAAAAATAGATTGATTTAACAGATATGAGATAGCTAAATATTATACACTTAAATATATAGTGTTCAATGGACATAATTTATGTCATAACATAGTATGTAATGATTAGGTATAATTGTATATAAGTATTGACTTGAGTTTATATTCTATAACTATTATGTAAGGTCTTAAAGATCACTTGATTCAAAATATTCATTTTATAGACGATGAATTGGTCTAAGAGAAGCATAGATGGGGAAGCTATGTGGCAGTGATTAGAGTTCCAGGCTGGGAGCTAGGAAAATTCATCTTTCTGAGTTCAAATCTGACCTCAGATACTTAGTAGTTGTGTGACTACAGGAAAATAGCTTAACTTTGTCTCAGTTTCCTTATCTGTAAAAAGAGCTCTAGTATCTCTGTCAGGAAAACCCCAAATGGGATACAAAGAGTAAGTCACCATTGAAAAATGACTGAACAATAAGGTCATCCAGACCCTATGAGTAAATGAGAGGGTTGCTTGGGAGGGGTGATAGACAATCTGCATCTTCTAAATTCTAGGTCAATATTTTTGCTTTAGGTATTACACCACTTTCTTGGGATCTGGATCTGTGAATTCATTGATTTAAAGAATTTGTGGCAAAGAAACTCCCTCTGCCAATTCAGATCATAACCATTCTTCAATTTCTGGCTTAAGCAATTATCTGTAGCACTAAGAGATGAAGTGACTTTTTCAGGATCACACAACTAGTACATTTCACATTGTCTTGTTTCTAAGACTAATCAAGAGGCACTAAAAGGTTGTGTGTGACATGGGCAGTGATTACTAGGATCAGAACTTTAAGCCAAACCTTCCTGAATCAATGAAAACTTCCTGATCTACTACATAAACCAGACTCTGAAAAACACAATGACTAAGTATTACAAATATGGTATATGCACAGTTATAGATGTGTAGAAAAATATATAGTTATACAGAAAAAGAAAAAGAAAGACAGAAAGAAACAGAAGTAGAGACCAAGAGAAACTCAGAGACAGAAAAAGAAAAAGAGACAGAGACATGGAGATGATATAGAGCTCAGTAAAGTTCAGGAGAAATTTATGATACATATTAACTATAATCCAGGACAAATTACTGCATCTATCTACAAGGTAGAAAGATAAACCACACACATACTCCTTTTTAAATCTGGCTTTGCCACCTGTGTGATGACCTTGGACCTCAGTTTACTCAGATAAAAAAAAAAATGGAGGGGGAGGCTTACACTAGAAGGGTTTTTTAATTCCTGCAGTTCCTAGGTTCTATGAATATTAAGATTATCAAAATGAAGTTTCTAAGATTATTTCAGAAGAGGCATTGGAACCATTTTCCTGATTTCCTGATACTGAAACTTGGGTTTCTATTAGCTACATATGTCATCCTAACTCTGTTTTTCCTTTTTCTGTGAAATGGGAATAATAAAAGCATTTACTTCACTGGGTTGTTATTATAATCAAATGGGATAATGTTTGTAAACAACAACAATGTCTGGCACATAGTAGGTGTGTAAATGTGTAAATCTCCTTTTTCTATCCTGTTAACTATAGCTATTTTCTTAAACACATGGTTCATGACATAATTCATGCTGACATTTGATTTTGAAATATAAAGTATTTCAGTTGCAGAATTCATGATCAACTTGTGAAACTTAATGAAGCTTACTTTATGAAGAGAATATTTTTAGTGCAAAATATGTATCAAAGGGACATGCAAATTTATAGGAAGAAAAAAAGAATACTAAACACTAAATTCAGGCTTAGAATTATGTTCTTAAGAAACGAGACCTTTTTAATGAAAGGTACCCATCACTAAGAGTAGCAGTCAATTCACTGTACAATGTTGGCACATGCCCAAGAATATATCAATATTTTTGAATGGTGGAAGTAGAATTTACTATTCTTAACCTGCCTTTTTCCTTTTGGCATTTCCCTATTAAGAATTATGATTTAGAACAATGTAATTATATATGTGTGTTTGAGTGCACATATTTGTGTGCATACATTCAATGTGTTCTTGAATATTCCATCTTAAAATTGCATTAACATGAAAGCTAATCCACATGCTACATATAACCTGATTATGCATTATCCTTTGCCTTTATCTATCTGAATTTAGAGGAGATGGGAAACATACAAACACACAACAATTAAACGAGCAGATTTTATCAGTCATTGGGAAGTAAGAGTGAAGAAATGTGAAGTAATGTAACATGGAGACATTTGGTACATAGATTCTAGCCTCTGTTTACTCAGTTTGAGATTTTTAAGCCCATTTCAGGGACAAAAATGTACAAATATAAGGACCTCTTGAATTCAGCAGTTTCATATTTAGAGTGTTCATGCAAATGAGCAAACAAAATATGTCTTTTTTAAAAAATGAAGAATTGTTATTTTCCATCCAACAGAGAGAGGGAATAACAAAGTGATAACTTGGAACTTTGAAAAGAGTATTGAAGAATGAGAAGAACCTGGTAAGATTTAAATAGTCTCCTTATCTCAAATGCTGTTCTAATTGTCTTTCCAACAGTATTACTCTTATTGAAAACTGTAAGTTTAAGCTACTCATTATATAGTAGAATGAATAAGATTTTTTTCAGCAAGAAGTAGCTGAATTCTTTATGGCCAGCCCAGGTCTAAGACACACACACACACACACACAAACACACACACACACACACACACACATAGATACACACACATATATGTATATATGTGAAATAGCTTTTTTATTTTTTCAAAATACATGCAAAAATAGTTTTCATGATTCAGCATTGTGAAATCTTGAGTTCCAAATTTTTCTCCCTCCCTTCCCACCCTCTCTTCTCCTTCCCCTCTCCCTCCCCTAGGATGGTGTCCAATATAGGTTAAACATGTGTAATTCTAAATATATTTCCACATTTATCATGCTGCATGATAATCAGATCAAAAGGTATGTGGGGGGGGGCATGAGAAAGAAAAAAAGCCAAATAAACAAGCAAACAACAATAATAGAAAAGGTGAAAATACTATATTGTGATCTACATCCAGTCCTTGTAGTCCTCTTTGAATGTGGATGGTTTTCTCTTATCACAAGACTATTGGAATTTACCTAAATCATCTCATTATTAAAAAGAGTCAAGTCCATCACAGTTGATCATCACATAACCTTCTTGTTGGTATGTACATTGTTCTCTTGATTTTTCTCATTTCACTTAGCATCAGTTCATATAAGTTTCTCCAGGCTTTTCTGAAATTATCCTGCTGATCATTTCTTATGAAATAATACAATAATGAGATCTTTCTTGATTTCTCTGGTTATCAGTGTTTTTCCTGTTTCCTCCAATCCTATGAGTTCACATTTTATATTTAATTATTTTTGTCTTTGCGTTTATTCATTGCCCTCCATCAATCTGTAAGCTGCTTGAGGAAGCAGAAAATATTTTCTTTCTGTCTCTATCCCCAATACCTAGCACATATAAAGTGCTTAATCAATGTTACTTGAATTGAAGATAACTATTTTTCCCTTCAAATACATTGTATTAGTATTCAGTATTTACAATAAGATTAGTTCTGAAAGCAAAATTAACATTGATCCCTATTTTGTTTTGGCTTTTCTTTTAAACCTTTTAAAGACAATGCTGTTTAATCATGAATTTAGTAATGCTGCTTCCAACCAAGAAAATATGTATTTTTAATATTATAATTTCAGTAATATTCTTCAATATGATACTTTATTCTTATTGTGGAAATAATCTTCCTATATATGGGTATACATATATAATAAATACATACTTTATGAATGTATATCATGCCTATATATACATATATTTGTATATGTGTGTGTGTGTCTACACACACACACACACACACATACATACATATATGCTCCTCTGTGAATTTTAGAAAAAAGAGAATGAAAAGGAAAAAAAACTTTTTAAAAGGTCAACTAAGACAGGTTTTTCACTTCAGTCTTGCACTTTATAAGTAGGAAGACTAATTTTTTTTTTAATAATCCAGATGCATTTTTCAGCCTCCAAATTTAGTTATATTAATGTGGGGATTTTTTTTTCTCAGTAACTACAAATATATTACACTTAGACTGAGACTTTGCTAAGTTCAGACATTGACAGTCTAGTCTCTCTATGGGTATTAATTTTCTAAAATATTGTGTTCTGTAATCCAGATAATATAGTCTAAATTTATTTAGTTTTTAGCTTTAAAAGTGAATCATTGTTTTGTACGTAGGCATTTTTCTCTAAATCAGTTAAACAGCAAGAGGAAAGATCATTTGAAATGTAAAAATTAAAATATTCTAGAAATTTCTTGAGAATGTGTCTTCCCCAAATTAGCTTGGTTGATTTACATATGACCATTACTTTTATATATAGCCCATACACAGACTCAGCTTCTTGGCCTCCTCTCCTACCTTACCACTACTGTCAATGAAACAAAAATAAAAACAATATATTTTTCTTTACATGTGTAAATTACTAGCCCTGAAGGCACAATATTATAATATTCATGGAAGGCATTCTTTTTATTGTAACTCTCCTTGTGTAAATACCATTCTGATCAGAATACAGTATGTCATTGGATTTCTAATTTTCTTTGAAAAGACCAAGCTATGTTAAGCAGCCTTTAGCAAGCTGTCACAGATGAGACCAATAAGCACATTCTGACTTAACACACATCAAGGGTTGCCAAGGATACACCGCCAAGGGACTAGGGTCAGGAGTCAAACTGACCAATATTGAGTAAATTACATTGGTTTGAATGATTCCCCCTGAGCTAGTAATGATATGGCAAGCAAATAGTTTTGGCCTACAGACTGATAAATACTACATTTGAAAGCTACCAAGAGCAGTATTTGGAAATTATTAAGTAGATAAATAGATAGATAGATAGGTGAGAGTTATATAGATTTAAATATACATAAACATTATAGCTAATGTATAAAGATGTACACATTTTAAAGAAAAATATCTTGATAATTTTTCTTTAGAAAAACATTGGAACTGAATAATGTATTTAAAGTATAGTTAAAACCGTGTACCCAGAAAAAAGCTGATTTTTTAAGAATTCTACAAAACTAGAAAAATAATGTTGACTATTGGCTCATGTGACTCAGCAATCATGATTTTTCCAATGCAAATTATTTATTTTAAAAAATGAAATTTACTGATCAACAGATTTGAACAAAAGCCTAAAAAATTCCAAGTAAGAATGAAGGTTTCTGAAGTAATCAATTAATTCATATATATAATTACTTTTTAATTATTAAGCAGGCTAGTTAAGAAGTAGATAGCTTATTCAAGGTCTTTGTTCTCTATTTTCCATGTATTAAATGTAGTACTTAGTATATAGTAGGTGCTCAGTGATTGCTTTATTACATGACTGATGGGTGCTTGTGTTTTGGATGTTTTTAATTGCTTGACTGGAATTCCATTAGACAATAGAGAGAAAAAAAAGGAGAAAGGAAATTTAAAACAGTACACTTTGCTACTACTAGTCAGATCTTTTAATAAAGTTTTGGCATATGAAATTTTTGAAATCAATAATGAAAATAAGGCAAGAGGCATTATTTTTTATTAAAGCTGTTTATTTACAAAACATATGCATGGGTAATTTTTCATCACTGACACTTGTAAAACCTTTTGTTCCAAATTTTCCTCTCTTTCCTCCCACTCTCCCCCCAAGCTGGCAGGTAGTCCAATACATGTTAAGTATGTTAAAATACATGTTAAATTCAAAATATGTATACATATTTATACAGTTATCTTGCTGCAGAAGAAAAATCAGATCAAGAAGGAAGAAACAGAAAAAATGAGAAAGAAAACAAAGTACAAGTAAATCACAACAAAGAGAGTAAGAATGTTATGGTGTGGTACACACTCAGTTCCCATGGTTCTCTCTCTGGGTGTAGATGGCTCTCTTCATCACTGAACAAGTGGCACTAATTTGAATCATCTCATTGTTGAAGAGAGCCACATCCATCAGAATTAATCGTCATATAGTCTTGTTGTTGCTGTGTATAATGATCTCCTCATTCTGCTCATTTCACTTAGCATCAGTTCATGTAGGTCTCTCTAAGCCTCTCTGAAATAATCCTGCTGGTTGTTTCTTACAGAACAATAATATTCTGCAACATTCATATACCATAATTTATTCAGCCATTCTCCAATTGATGGGCATCCACTCAGTTTCCAGTTTCTTGCCACAAGAGGGTTGCCACAAACATTTTTTGCATATGTGGGTCTCACTCCCTCCTTTAAAATCTGGCAAGAGGAATTATTGCATAAACACAAAACCCATCAACTAAACTTTGGAGTCCTAGACTCTAATTCTGTCTCCACCAATAAGTACCTATGTAATTTTCAACAAGTCAATTATTTACTTTATATTTTAGTTTCCTGCTCTACAAGATATGTGAGTCTCTACTGTCTTCTCAAAAATTTTAGAAATTTTCTTGTTTTTCAAGGTATCCTCACTTCCTTGGATCATTGATACTAACCCAAATGCTGTATTTTGGCATTATGTGTGTCTGAAAATATATATATATTTCAAAAATCCATTCCCCTCCCAATATTCCCAATAATAAATCCATATAGTTGTTTTATACTACCATTCCCCCAATATAACAACCGGCTGCAATAAAAGTTTACTCACAAAACACATAATATGGAAAATATAATCCTGGGCAAACATAAATTGAGTTTAAATAACTTTTAAACATGTTAAATGGTTGAATCATAGACACATGGGGAAAAAATTCCATCTTTAAATTTTAAAGCCATTTGCAAAGATTTGGAAAATGAATAGATGTTCATAAATTGGGGAATTGCTGGATAAATTTATGAAAATAATAGAATGTATTATTGTTCTATTAAAAATTATGAGCAAGCAAATTTTAGAAAGGCATCGAAAGATTTAC
Source organism: Sarcophilus harrisii (assembly GCF_902635505.1). NCBI lineage: Eukaryota > Metazoa > Chordata > Mammalia > Dasyuromorphia > Dasyuridae > Sarcophilus > Sarcophilus harrisii. The sequence continues at coordinate 530,693,290 of NC_045426.1, read as the reverse complement.
ATGAATTGATGCTGATCAACACAAGCAGAATGAGGAATACATTGTATACAGTAACAGCAAAATTGTGCGATGATCAACTATGACAGACTTGGTTTCTCTCAACAGTTCATTTATTCAAGACAATACTAGTAAACTTCAGATGGAAAATGCCATATGCATCCAAAGAGAAAACTATGGAGACTGAATGTAAATCAACCCATGCTATGTTTACTTTTTCTTTTTTTTTTCTATTTTTTCCTCTCATGGTTTTCCCCTTTTGTTTCAGTTTTTCTCTCCCAATATTACACATAAGGAAATAAGTTAAAAAAAAGCATATGTATGAGAAAAACAAGTAAAACCATCTCAAAAAAGGAATGATAATATACAGTGTATTAAACAAAGAATGAAGATTTTTTTTAAAGAATTTTTTGCTGACAGTCTTAAATAGCTTTACAAAAGAGTATTCCAAGAATAGTATTTTACCTCCTTGAAAATACAATAATGAAGCCACATGCTTATAGCCTAAATTCGTAATCATAATCATAATTTCTAAACTTATGGTGTCTAATTTAGACTATTTTCTTTATTCAGGAATTTACAGGCAATTAAGTTATATAGTTGATAGAGTGGTAGATCCAAAGTCAGGAATTTATAAGTTCAAATGTTATATTAAACACTTACTAACTTTATGACCTTAGTCAAATCACTTAAGTTCTGTCTGTTTCCGTAATTGTAAAATAGAAATAGCACTAATAGTACCAGTCTTCTAGGTTGTAATGAAAATCAAATCAGATAACATTTACAAAGTGCCTTAATACAGTATTTGTATTATATAGACACTTTTAGTAGATAATTGTTTACCCTTTCTTGTCTTCTACTTTCCTTGTATTTTAAATTTAGGGGGTTTTTTTACGTTTAAGATTTGTTAAAATTTCCATCAGTATCACATAGCATATTCATTTTACCAAAATAAAACATGTGTGATATGTATGTATAAAAATTAAACTGGGAGTTTAAAGTAATAATAGATTATGTTGGACAGTGACTTTAAGTGCCTTTAATAAAGATAATAGATTTTAAACAATCTTTTAAAATTTTGAAGTTGATAACTTTACAAATTTGAAAATAAAAGTAGCACAAAGGTCTCTAGATAGATATACAAATAGATATTTTACAAATAACATCCAATACTTAACATCTCTGAACCCCAATAACAGAAACAGTGGCAAAACATTTCAGCTACCTTTCTATCTTCATGGTTAAAAAGACAAGGATTCCAAGGATAAGGCAAAATGCATTGATAAAAATGCTGAGTTTTGTCTCTGGTCAATTGGGATACTGTCCAGCAAAGGGCCAGAGGCAAAATAATTAAGTTTCCTTTCCCAATTTAGCACTTTGTAGAATTTCCTAGCAATCCATTTTAAAAGAGAGAGGGCAAAAAGACCTAGCATCTAGTGTATCACCTTTTTTGTTGAATTGTCTGCCAATGTAAGAAATCCTATTCTGTGGACTTCTTTTAGTTGAAGGGTCCCTTACATTTCTGTCTGAATAGAGACCTGCCTGGATATTTTAAATGTCCTTGTTTTATTTCACATAAGTCCTACAATCTACAGTAATTACGTTGTGATTTCAACGTTGGTATCAATAGAGATGGTGACTTACGAGGACAGTGCCAGAATAAGTCTACTGCAAATAAAAGACAAGAAAATTAATAAATCACAGTTCTTTTTAAATAAAGAAAGCAAATTCTTTGTAAGGCAAACTATTTAAACCACAATTAGTTCATTCATGCTTTAGCAACAGAAAATATTGTTTCTAAATCTACAGTGAAGTCTTCACTCAAGATTTAAACTCTGGCAAATCTAACCATTTGCCGCCTTGAACTTGTTATATACTATTCTCTTCTACTTACTTTACTATCCTGCTTACCTTGCTTTTTAAGAAAACTTTCTTTTCTGAATATGGAAGCAATGTAGAATTTTTTCCTCATTTCTTTAATTTTACCTTCTCTGAAATTATCTGGCAAATAAAGATTGCTAAAAGGTGTCTCTGCAGGATCAATTCTTTGGGACCCACCTGCCCATTAACCATAAAATCATTTTGGAAGAAATGTTTGATAATATGAGTAGTATTCATGTAAAAGTTTTATTTACTTCTGCCCGTGGAATTTTGAGTAAATTGAGGATCCCAAGGGTATGTAAGCTTAAGTGTTTAATTGTTTTAAACTTAAGCAGTATACTTATAGAAAAAAATAATTTAAAAAGTCATCCTTTTAGATTTTTTTTCCAAATTCTTGTGTGATAAATAAATGCAGAAAGCCAAAATAATAATAATAATCATTTATAGGCACATTGGTGCCTTGGTTTCTAGGGAGAAATAGCATGTAATCTTTGAAAAATATCCATAATTACTATAAGACACTTTCCCCAGGTAGATATTATCAAACAAAGTTGGGCCAAAGAGAATCAGAAAATGACTCATGTGGAAAGTTGCATTTGACCTGAATTTTCAAAGAAGTTAGGCATTGTAAGAGAAAAAAGTGAGGAGGAATTTTGTTCTACACGTGGGGGACAGGCAATGTAAAAGCATAGAAATAAAACATGTAGAACATCAATGAGAACAATTTAATTAGACCTTCATGAAGATGAATATAAGATTAAATAGGTAGGTTAGAGATAGGATGTGAAAGGCTTGCAAAGGAATTATTATTTGATCCTAATGGTAATAGGAAGCCACTGCAGTGTTATTGAACAAGAAGTTGAAGAATTTTGTGTACCTACTATGTGTCAGGTTGGTTATTAAAATCAAAGTAGATAATAATTGCAAAGTATCTTAATATAGTATTTGGCATGGAGTAGGCACTCTCAATAAGTGTTTTTTTTTTTTTTTTGTTTGTTTCTTTGTTTGTTTTTTTGCCTTCCTTGGAGAGACAAAGAAAGGGAAAGCCTCAGCTCTCAAGGAAATAACAGGGGAGGCAACTGCATACAAGCAAGGTTATACAGGATAAATTGGAAATAATCAGCAGAAACAATGAAATAGTACTGAGAAATATCAAGAGAGTTGTAAGAAGAATTAGACAGCAAAATTATATTAGTGGGGAATCTCAAAACTGCTCTCTCAGAAAGAGATGAATAAAACCACAAAATAAGTAAGACATAAGTTAAGGAGGTAAATAGAATCCTAGAAAAGTTAGGGATGATACAACTTTGGGGAAAACTGAATGGAGACAGAAAGGAATATATTTTTTGTGTAAGTACATGGAACCTATACAAAACTTGACCATGTATTAAGGCATAAAAACCTCAAAATCAAATGCAGAAAGGCAGAAATAGTAAATGCATTTTTCTCATAACATGATGTAATAAAAATTATATCCAAAAATGCTAGGGGAAAACAGATCAAAAATTAATGGGAAACTAAATAATCTAGTCCTAAAGAATGAATGGGTGTAACAATAAATCTTATACTCAATAATTTCATACAAGACAATGACAACAATGAGACAACAAACCAAAATTCGTGGGATGAAGCCAAAGCCATTATTAGAGCAAATTTATATCTCTAGATGCTTACTTGCATAAAATAGAGAAAGAGATCAGTGATTTGGGCTTACAACTAAAAAAGCTAGGAAAGCAACAAATTAACCCACCCAATTAAATACAAAATTTGAAATTCTAAAAATAAAAGCAGAGGCTAATAACATTGAAAATAAGAAAACTATCAAATTAATAAATAAAACTAAGTAGTGGTTTTATTAAAAAAACTAACCAAAATATATAAAACTTAAGTTAATATAATTAGAAAAAGGAAAGAGGAAAATGACATCATTAGTCTCAAAAATGAAAAGGGAGAATTTTCCACTAATGAAGAAGAAATTAGAGCAATAATTAAGATTTGTTTTGCCCAATTTTATATCAATAAATTTGATAACCTAAATGAAATGGAGAAATACCTATAGATTGTCCAGATTAAAGAAGAGGAAAAAATTATTTAAATAGTTCCATTTTATTTTATTATTAAACCTTTTTATTTACAAAACATATGCATGGGTAATTTTTCCAAAATTGCCCCTCTTTTTTGTATAACATTTTGTTCCAAATTTTCCCCTCTTTTCCACCACTTTCCCTTGGGGACAGGTAGTCAAATACATGTTAAATGTATTAAAATACATGTTAGATCCAATATATGTATATATATATTTATACAGTTATTTTATTGCACTCTGGATGTAGATGACTCTCTTCATCAGTGAACATCTGGAACTGGTTTGAATCATCTCATCATTGAAGAAAGCCACATCCATCAATATTGATCATTGCATAGTCTTGTTGTTGCTGTGTACAATGATCTCCTAGTTCTGCTCATTTCACTTAGCATCAGTTCATATAGGCCTTTCCAAGCCTTTTTGAAATCGTCCTGCTGTATTCCATAGCATTTATATACCATAATCTATTCAGCCATTCTTCAACTGATGGGCATCCACTCATTTTCCAGGTTCTTGCCCTAGAAAGAGACCTGCCACAAACATTTTTGCACATGTGGGTCCCTTTCCCTCCTTTAAGATCTCTTAGGGGTATAAGTCCAGTAGAAACACTGCTGGATCAAAGGGTATGCACAGTTTGATAACTTTTTGAGCAAAGTTCCAAACTGCTCTCCAGAATGGTTGGATCTGTTCACAGTTCCACCAACAATGTATCAGCATCCCATTTTCCCCATATATTCCCCCCCCCAATATTCACCATTATCTTTTCCTGTCATTTTTGCTAATCTGACAGGTGTGTAGGGGTATCTCAGAGTTGTCTTAATTTTCATATCTCTGTTCAACAGTGATTTTGAGCATCTTTTTGTGTGGCAACAAATAGTTTCAATTTCTTCATCTGAAAATTGTTTATATCTTTGACCATTTATCAATTGGAGAGTGACTTGAACTATTATGAATTCTCTATATATTTTAGAAATTAAGCTTTTATCAGATCCTTTGAATGTAAAAATGTTTCCCAGTTTATTGCTATCCTTCTAATTTTATCTGTATTAGTTTTGTTTGTATAAAAACATAATATAATCAAAATTATTTATTTGATGATCAATAATGGTGTCTAGTTCTTCCTTCTTCCTCACAAATCTAAGAGGTAAACTATCCTATGTTCTTCTAATTTGTTTATAATATCATTATCATTTCAACCTTATCTTGGTATATGGTGTTAGGTGTGGATCTCTGTCTACTTTCTGCCATACTAGTGTCCAATTTTCCCAGCAGTTTTTCTCAAATAGTGAATTCTTATCCCCAAAGCTGGGGCCTTTAGGTTTGTCAAATACTAGATTGTTATAGTCATTGGCTATTTTATTTTGTGAACCTAATCTATTCCACTGATCAGCTTCTCTATTTTATAGTCAGTACCAAATGGTTTTTGATGATGACTGCTTTATAATAAAATTTTAGCTCTGGTACAATTAGGCTACCTTCATTTACTTTTCTCTTCATTAATTCCTTTGAAATTCTTGACCTTTTGTTCTTCCAGATAATTTTGTTGTTATTTTTTCTAGTTCAGTAAAATAATTTTGGGGGCGTTTGATTGGTATAGATAGATTAATTTAGAGAGTATTGTCATTTTTATTATATTCACTTGATCTATCCATGAGCATTTGATATTTTTCCAATTGCTTAAATCTGATGTTATTTGTGTGGGAAGTGTTTTGTAGTTTTGCTTATATAGTTCCTGACTTTCTTTTGGCAGATAAATTCCCAAATATTTTATATTATGAAGTTATTTATTTTAAATGGAATTTCTCTTTGTATCTCTTGCTGTTAGATTTTGTTAGTGATATATAAGAATGCTGATGATTTATGTGCATTTATTTTGTATTCTGAAACTTTGATCAAGTTGTGGATTATTTCTAATAGCTTTTTAATAGAATCTCTGGGTTATCTAAGTATATCATCATATCATCTTCAGAAAGAGATAATTTGGTTTCTTCCTTACCTATTCTAATGCCTTTAATTTCTTTTTCTTCTCTTATTGCTAAGGTTATCATTTCTAATACAATATTGAATAGCAATAGTGATAGTGGGCAACTTTATTTCAATGCTTATCTTATCCGGAATGATTTTAGTTTATCCTCATTACATATCATGCTTGCTGAGGCTTTAAATAGATGTGACTGATTATTTTAAGAAGTATATTTATTCCTATATTCCCCAGTGTTTTAACAGGAATGGGTGTTGAATTTTATCAAATGCTTTTTCTGCATCTATTAAGATAATGATATGTTGTTTGTTAATTTGGTTATTTATATAATCAATTATGCTAATAGTTTTCCTAATATTTAACCAGCACTACATTCATGGTTTAAATCCGACTTAGTCATGCTATTTTATCCTGGGGATGATTATCTTTACTAATATTTTATTTAACATTTTTGCATCAATATTCATTAGGGACATTGGTCTATAATTTTCTTTCTCTGTTTTCATCCTACCTCATTTAGGTAGCAGTAGCATGTCTGTGTCATGAAAGGAATTTGGTAGTTCTTCATTCCCTATTTTTTCAAATAGTTTACATAGTATTGGAATTAGTTGTTCTTCAAATGTTTGGTAAAAATCACATGTAAATCCATCTGGTCCTGAGGACTTTTTCTTAGGGAATTGATTAATAGCTTGTTCAATTTCTTTTTCTAAAATGGGACTATTTAAGTAATTTATTTCCTCTTCTGTTAATCTGGCCAAACTATATTTTTCGTAAGTATTCCTCTATTTCACATAGGTTGTCAAATTTATTGGCATAAAGTTGGACAAAGTAACTCCTGATAATTGTTCTAGTTTCCTCTCCATTGCTGGATAGTTCTCCCTTTTCATTTTTGAGACTAACAATTTGATTTTCCTCTCCTTTTTCCAAACAAATTAACTAAAGGTTTATCTATTTTGTCGTTTTTTTTTTCATAAATCCAACTCTTAGATTTATTTATTAATTCCAAAGTTTTTTATTTGTTTTGTTTTGTTTTGTTTTTTAGTTTTAATTTGATTGTTCTTTTATTTTTAGAATTTCAAGATTGGTATTTGACTGGGGGTTTTAATTTGTTCTATTTCTACATTTTTTACTTCCAAGCCCAATTTATTGATCTTCTCTTTTTCTATTTTATGCAAGTAAACATCTTGAGATATAAAATTTCTTATTTCCCCTTTGACTATATCCCACGAATTTTGGTATGTTGTCCCATTGTCAATCACTTGGGTGAAATTATCGATTGTGTGTATGATTTGCTGTTTCACCCATTCATTTTTTAGGATGAGATTATTTAGTTTCCAATTTCTTTTTGGTCTTTTTTCCCCAGGCCCTTTATTGAATGTAATATTATTGCATCATGATCTGAAAAAACTGCATTTACTATTTCTGCATTTGGTCTTGAAGTCTTTATATCCTAATATTTGGGCAATTTTTGTGGAGGTTCCATGAACTGGTAAGAAGAAAGTGTACTCCTTTCTCTCTTCATTCAATTTACTCCAAGGTTCTATAATATCTTGTTTTTCTACTTTACGCTAACCCTAACCTCTTTAACTTCTTTCTTATTTATTTTGTGGTTTGATTTATCTAGTTGTGAGAGAGCAAGATTGAGATCTTCCACTATTATAGTTTTGCTCTCTATTTCTTTTTGCAACTCTCTTAACTTCTCTTTTAGGAATTTGGATGCTTCACCACCTGGTGCATATATGTTTAATATTGATATTGCTTTGTTATCTATGGTACCATTTAGCAAGATATAGTTTCCTTCCTTATTTCTTAATTAGATCAAGTTTTGCTTTTGTTTCATCTGAGATCAGGATGGCTATTCTTATTTTTTTTTTACTTTACCTGAAGCATAATGGATTCTACTCCAGTCTTGTACGTTTACTGTGTATGTATCATTCTTTTTAAATGTTTTCTGTAAACAACATATTGTAGGATTCTGACTTTTAATCCAGTCTGCTATCAGACTGCTTTATGGGAGAATTCACCACATTCACATTTATAGTTAAAATGACTAATTTTCTATTTCCTGCCATCTTATTAACCCCAAATTATACTTTTCTTTTTCCTTTTTTCCTTACCATCCTCCTAAGTATTTTACTTATGAACACTATTTGCCTCAGGTAGTCCTCCCCTTTTAGAGACCCTCCTCTTTTTTTATACCTTTCTCCTATTATTTCTGTTTTCCCTTTTATTTAGCCTACGCTTCCCTTTTTCATCTTTCCCCTCTCAATTTTCTATAGGGTGAGAGAAGTTTCTTGGTGAAACTAAGTCTATTTAATATTTGTTTTTTGAGCCAAATCTGATGAGAATAAGGTTCACAAAATATTCATCATCCTCCCTTCTTTCCTTCAATTATAATAGATTTTCTTTGCCTCTTGTTGAGATGAAATTTCCCTCATTTTACCTCCACTTTCCCCTTTTTTCTGCTAAAATCCCCTTTCAAACTCTAGTTTCTTTTTTATATTATTAAAGTAAAAGCAGATTATAGATGTATTCTCTATGTATATCCATAACAGAAATACAGTTCTCAAGTGTTTTTTTTTTTTTGTTTTTTTTTTTTTTTCCTTTTTATGCATCTCTTGAGTTCTGTATTTGGAGGACAAATTTTTTGTTTAGCACTGGTCTTTTCATAAAAAAAAAAAATGGAATTAACCAGTTTCATTGAATATCCATCTTCTTCCCTGAAAGAAAATGTTCATTTTAGCAGGATAATTTTTTCTTTTTTTTTTTATTTATTTAATAGCCTTTTATTTACAGGTTATATGTATGAGTAACTTTACAGTATTGACAACTGCCAAACTTCTTGTTCCAATTTTATCCTTCTTCCCCTACCCCCTCCCCCAGATGGCAAGATGACCAGTAGATGTTAAATATATTAAAATATGAACTAGATACACAATAAGTATACATGACCAAACCGTTATTTTGCTGTACAAAAAGAATCAGACTCTGAAATATTATACAATTAGCCTGTGAAGGAAATCAAAACTGCAGGTGGGCAAAAATATGGTGATTGGGAATTCAATGTAATGGTTCTTACTCATCTCCTAGAGTTTTTCGCTGGGTGTAGCTGGTTCAGTTCATGACTGCCCCATTGAAAATGATTTGGTTGATCACATTGCTGAGGATGGCCAAGTCCATCAGAATTGGTCATCATATAGTATTGTTGTTGAAGTATATAATGATCTCTTGGCCCTGCTTGTTTCACTCAATCAGTTCAAAGTCTTCCAGGCCTTTCAAATCTTCATGTTGGTCATTTCAAACAGAACAATATTCCATAATATTCACATACCACAATTTATTCAGCCCTTCTCAACTGATGGACCCCTCTTTCCAGTTTCCCCTACAAAGGGGCCCACAAAACATTTGTGCATACACAGGTCCCTTTCCCTTCTTTATGATCTCTTGGGATATAAGCCCAGTAGTAACACTGCTAGATCAAGGGTATGCACAGTTTGATAACTTTTTGAGCATAGTTCCAAACTGCTCTCCAGAATGGTTGGATTCATTCACAACTCCTTGGGGCAGTTGTGATCCTGCACAGCAGGAGGACCCAGCCGGGGTTAGCCTCCAATCTGCACAGTGGGAGCTCCTTTGGGGCCATGGGCTTTTCAGGGCCGATTTGCATCAGGCAAAGACGCTGGGCAGGTTTGGCTGTCTGCATTTTGCGGTCAGCTCTCCCTGACCCAAAGGCTCCGGCCTGGGGCGTGACACTTTCACCATGTCTCTGCCAGGGCAATCAATAATCCCTCCACCCTATAAGCAGTTTGATAGCTCGGCCAGTGCTGAATCCACTTCCCTGTTGGGGAAGGTCTCACCAGACATCCCATACCTCAGGCAAATCAGTTTCATCTTTCCCTGCTCTGCAGAGGAAAACAAACCCTTCCTGGGACCACCTAAACTTTAAAACATGAATAAAAGATGAAAAAGAACAATCAAGCTTCTATCAGAAAATGAGCAGGTCAGTAAACCTGAAGAGACCTCAAACACAAAAAATCATCAGACTGTCCTCCTTTACAAATATGCTCTCATAGAAGAGACTATTAAAAGTCTCAAAGGAGTTAGAAGATAAATGGGGAAAGGAAGAAAGAAGCCTTACAAAGAGGCAACAACCCTGAAATACAAAGGGAAAAGTTAAAAATTCCCAGGAGGGGCAGGGAAACAAAATTGGGAATGGAAAAAATAAAAAATCTCAGGAAAGTAAAATTGTAATTGGAAAAAATAAAGGAATTCACAGAAATGGTTTGTGAATTGGAAAGACAAGAACTCATAAAAAGTAGGATCCGTGAATTGGAAAAAAACAAAGATAAGCAAAGAAAGTAGGATCTTGAATTGGAAAAAAAATAATTCAAAAAAAAAAAAATTAGTGAAATGGAAAAAAATTCCACAGACCAAAACAATACATTCAAAAAATTTGGACATATACAGAAAAAAGAAGTAAAAGCTATTAAGAAAATAATTCTTTAAAATTAAAGGGCGAACAAATTGAAACTAATGATTCATTGGACAGCAGAATCAGTCAAGCAAAAACAAAAAAAAAACAAACTGGAAAAAAACCCACGAATTTTCTACTTGCAAAAGACAGACTTGGAAAATAGATCTGGAGAGATAATCAGGATTTTGGACTTTCTGAAAACTATATGAAAAAAAGAGCCTAGATACTATTTTAAAGAAATCAAAAAATGCCCAGATGTAATAGAATCAGAAGGTAAAATAGGCATTGAAAAAATTATCAACACCTTCAAGAAGAAACAAAATAAAAACCCCAAGGAATATTGTGGAAAATTTCAAATATCAGATTAAGGAAAAAATTTTACAACAGCCAAAAAAAAACCTTTAAATACCGAGGTACAATAAGGATCACCCAAAGATCTGGGCCCTCCATTAAAGAAAAGGGGCCGGTTGTTTCAAAGGCACAAGCGAGATCACCAAAGAATAAACACCCAGCTGTGAGCATTTTCTTAAAGGGAAGAAGATGGGCGTTTAATAAAAAAATGTTATTTGTTTCTGAAGAAAAAAAACCAGAACTAAATAAAAATTTGATCTCCAACAATAGAACTCAAGGATGCAGAAAAAAGTAAAAATAACTCTTGAAATTGTATTTCTTTTGGATATAAAAAAAATCATGTAAATTTATTTCATATAACATAAAAAGGGAAATAGATTGGAAAAAGGGATGATGGCAGAAAAGGTGGGAAGGAGGGATAAAAAGGGAAACCACATCCCACAAAGGGCTAAGGAAACTTATCATATCGGGAAATTTAGAGGGGGGAAAAAACATTTGGAATCTACTCTCATCAATTACTCAAAAAAAATTACATTTTTTTAGAAAAAATTCTCCTCCCTCATTAAAAAGGGGAAAGAAAAGGAAAAAAGAAAAAATAAAGGAAGGAAGGGGAAAAGACTCAAAGGGGAAGGAGGATTATAAAAAGGAAAAATTGATACAAAGGGACAAGTTTAAAAGGAAAAAGGTTGGGAAGCAAAAATGAAAACCAAATCTGGGTTATTGGACAAAATACAGATTTGTAAAATTAAGAAATTAAATGGGATGAACTCCCCCATAAAGGGAGGCAGATAGCAGACTGGATCAAAGTAGAACCTACAATATGTTGTTTACAAAAACACATTTAAAGCAGGGGATGCATATGGAAAAGTAAAAAGGCTAGCAAAATCTATTATGCTTCAGGTGAATCAAAAAAGCAGGGGTACCATCCTTATCTCAGATCAAGCAAAAAAAATATCTAATTAAAAGAGATGGGAAAATACATCCTGCTAAAGGGTAACAAAACAACAAGCAATTCTATTAAACATATATACCAAGTGGTTGCCCAACAAAGGAAAATTAAAGAGGTTGCAAAGAAGAAATAGACAACAAAACTGTAATGTGGGAGATCTCAACCTTGCCTCTAGAATTGAACAAATCAAACCCAAAACAAATAAGAAAGAAATTAAAAGAAATGTATTAGAAAAATTGGTATTTTGGATCTTTGGAGAAAATTGAATGGAATAGAAGGGAATATATTTCCCCAGCAGTTCATGGAACCTATTCAAAAATTACCATATTTGGACTGCCTCAAAATTAAATAAGAAAGCAGAAATGAAACTTTCTTTTAGATCATGATGCAATAAAAAACAATTCAACAAAAAGTTAAAGACCAAAAAGTAATTAAACTAAACAATCTCATCTTAAAAATGATTGGGTGAAGCAGCAAATTTAGATACAATTAATAATTTCCTCAAGATAAAACAATGATGAGACATCTAAATTTTGGATGCGAAAAGAAAGGTAAAAGAAAAAATTCATAAGGCAGAATAAAAACAGAAAGAAAAGAAAGAATTGGGCCCTAAAAAACTAAAAAAAGACCAAATTAAAAACCCCCCAATCAAATCTTTGGAAATTCTAAAATTAAAGGAGAATTAAAAATATTGAAAATAAAAAACTTTGAACTTTAATAAAACTAAGAGTTGGTTCTATGAAAAAAAATAAAATGATAAGCCTTTGTAAATCGATTAGAAAAAGGAGGAGGAAAATAAAATTAGAGTCTTAAAAAATGAAAAGGGAAAACTTTCCTTTGAAGAGGAAATTAGAAATAAAAGGATTTTCCAACTTTATTTAAATAAATTTGAAACCTAAGTGAAATGGATGACTACCTCCAAAATACAGACTTCCCAGACTAAAGAGGAAGGAAAAATTGGGAATTCCCATTTCAGAAAAAAAGAAAGGAAAAACCTTTCCTAAGAAAAATCCCCGGACCAGATATTTAATGAATTTTCAAACATTTAAGAACAATTTTTAATGCTATATAAATTATTTGAAAAATAAAGGAATGAAGGAGTCCACAAATTCCTTCATGACACAGACATGGTACTGATACCAAAACCAGGTTGGCTGAAAACAGAGAAAGAAAAATAGACCAATCTCCCTAATAAATTGATGCTAAAATCTTAAAAAGATATTAGCAAAAAGACTAAAATACTCAAGAACACTATGATGTAATTTATACCGGAATGCAGGGGCTGGTTCAATATTAGGAAAACTATCAATATAATTGGATTTATTAAATTAACAAAAAATATATCTCTCAATAGATGCAGAAAAAGCATTTGAAAAATCCAACATCCATTCCTATTAAAAAACACTTGGAGTATGGAATAAATGGACTTTTTTCCTTAAAATAATCACCTTTTTTAAAACCATCAGTAAGCATCGGGAACAAACTGCAACCATTCCCAAAAGATCTGAGGAAACAAGTTCCCACTATCACCTTATATTTTTAATAGAAACCTAGCTTAAATAAGAGCTGAAAAGAATTAAAGGAATAAGAATAGGCAATGAAACCAAATTATCCTCTTTGCCGATGACATATGGTATACTTAGAAACCCAGAGATTCTTAAAAAGTTTTAAAATAATCCAACTTTAGCAAAGTTGCTGGTTATAAAATAAACCCAATAAGTCATCACATTCTTATATTCATAAAAAATCCAACAGTCAGCGTTACAAAGAAATTCCATTTGTAACTATGATAATATAAAATATTTAGGAATCTATCTCCAAGGAAAATCAAAACTTTATGAGCAAAATTACAGAACTTTTCCCAAAAATTAAGTCTGATCTAACCAATTGGAAAAATATTAAATCTCTTGGATGGGCGAGCAAATATAATAAAGATGACAATATTACCCTAAATAATCATTTATTTGTGCTATACCAATCAGACTCCCAAAAAAACTATTTTAATGACCAGAAAAATAACAACAAAGTTCATATGGAAAAACAAAATCAAAATTTCAAAGGGAATTAATGAAAAAAAATCAAATGATTGGCTTATTGTCCCAGATCTAAAATTATATTATAGAGCAGCAGTTACCAAAACTATTTGGTTTGTAAAGGAATAGAAATTGATCGTGGAATGGGTTGGGTTTTCAAGGGATAAAACAGTCAACAAATATAGCAACCTGTCTTTGCAAAAAGTCCCAGCTTTTGGGATAAGAACACTTTTGATAAAATTGCTGGGAAAATTGGGAAACTAATATGGCGAAATTAGGCATTGATCCATCCGCCGTACACCAAGATAAGGTCAAAATGGGTTCTGACCTGGCATAAAATAAATTATTAATAAATTAGAGGAACATGGATATTTACCTCTCAGACTTGTGGAAGGGGGAGGTCTTTATGAAAAAGCAGAACAAGTCATTACTGATCACAAAATAGAAAATTTCGATTATACCAAACTGAAAATTTTTCAAACAAAACTAATGCAGACAAGATCAGAAGGAACAATAAACTGGGAAAATATTTTTTACAATCAAAGGTTCTGATAAAAGGCCTCATTTCCAAAATATAGAAATTAACTCAATTTTAAAAAAATCAAACCATTCTCAATTGAAAAAATGGTCAAAGGATATGAACAGAAATTCTCAGATGAAGAAATTAAACTTTTCGCATATGAAAAGATGCCCAAGTCATTATTAATCAGAGAAATCAAATTAAGCAACTCTAAGATACCACTAACACCTGTCAGATTGGCAAGATGACGGGAAAAAATAATGATGATTGTTGGAGGGATGGGAAAACTGGGACATTGTGCATTGTTGGTGGAGTTGTGAACAAATCCAACCATTTTGGAAGTATTTGGAACTTGTAAAAGTTATCAAACTTTCATACCCTTTGATTCAGTGTTACTAGGGATTATATCCCAAAAGAGATTATAAAAAGAAGGGAAAGGGACCTTATGTGCACAATGTTTGGGCAGCCCCTTTTTTAGTGGCTAGAAACTGGAAACTGAATGGATGTCCATCAGTTGGAGAATGGCTGAATAAATTGTGGTATATGAAAATTATGGAATATTCTGCTTAAAAGACCAACAGGATGATTTCAGAAAGGCCTGGAGAGACTTACACGTGATGCAGTAAAATCAGGACCAGGAGATTTATATCTTCAAAACAATACTAGATGAGGTTCTGATGGATCAGGCCATCCTCCAAAGGAATCAACCAAATCATTTCTAATGGAGCTAATGACGGCTAGCTATCCCAGAAAAATAACTCTGGGAAGGACTAAAAATTACATTAAATTCCCAATCCCTTTATTTATAACATCATTTTGATCTCCTTCCGCTAATTGTACAATAATTCAAGTCTGATTCTTTTTTACAAAAATAATGTTTTGGTCATATATTTTTATCTAGTTTATTTTAAATATTTAATATCTACTAGTCATCCTCCATCTAGGGAGGGTGGGTAAGGTGAAAAATTGGAACAAAGTTTGGCAATTTTAATCTGAAAGTTACCCTGTATATATCCTTAAATAAAAGGCTATTAAATTAAAAAAAAAAAAAAAAAAGTTTTCAAAGAGAAAAAAAAAAAAAAAAACAATTTTTTCCAAAGATCTAACATATCTAATTCTTCTAATATTCTATTTACTTCTTTAATTTCTTTCTTATTTGTTTTGTGGTTTGATTTGTCTAATTCTGAGGATGCAGGTCTGATCTCCCACTATTACAGTTTGTTGTCTTTTCTTTTCAACTCTCTTAATTCTCCTTTAGGAAGTTGGATGCCTCCCGGGTGCAATATGTTTTATTGATATTCTTCGTTGTTTATCTACCCTTTGAAATTAAAATTAGAAATTTTGCTTTCGATCTGAGATAAAATTCCCCCTTTTCGACTTCACCTGAAGCATAATAGATTTTCTCCAGCCTTTTACCTTTCTTTTATATATCTCCGTCTTTAAATTATTTAAACAAATATTTAGGGTTCTGTTTTGATCCATTTCTGCTCCTTTTATAGATTCATCCCATTCCATTTACATTAAATTACTAATTCTTATTTCCTCCATCCTAACCCCAGTTATCTTTTTTCTTCCTCCCCCAAATCTTTCCCTTTTTAAACTTATTCCCCCCTTTATCCCTCTTACCCCTCTTTAAATCTTCCCTCCCTTTGAATCTTTCCTTCCTTCCATTACTCTTTTCTTTTTTCTCCCCTTTTTAAAGGGGGTAGAAAAAATTTTCTCTAAAAATATATTATTTTTATTTGAGCCAACTCCGAGATAAATTCACCTATTCCCCCCCTCTCTAAATTCCCCGAATGATAAGTTTCCTTCCTCTTTGGAATGTTTTTCCCCCTTTTTATCTTCCCTCCTTCACCTTTTCTTCCATATCCTACTTCCTTTTTTATATCAGTAAAAATCAAATTATCATGTATTGTTTTGTATATCCCCAAAATACGTTCTCAAATATTTTTTTCTCATCTCTTGATTCTATGTTGGAATGAAATTTTTTTTTGTTCTGGTTTTCTAAAACAAATGGAATTCATTTTGTTTATTAAATTCCTCTTCTTCCCGGAAAATGCTCAACTTTGGGTAGTTTATTCTTGGCTGCTTCCGGTTCTTTTGCCTTTTGGGTGAATTCAGGCCCTTCATCCTTTTTCAGCCCGATTTAGTGATCTAAGTCACCTCTATTTAAATTGTTGTTTTTGTTTGTTTGTTTGTTTTTTGGGCCTTGTAAAATTTTTTCCTTAATCTGATGTTCTGAAATTTGGCCTATTCTTTGCGTTTTATTTTGGATCTTTTTCAGAAGGTTCCGAATTCTTTCAATGCCTAATTTTCTGATTCTAACTCTGGCAGTTTTTATTTTCAAAATAATCTAGGCTCTTTTTCTCATAATTTTCGGAAAGTCAATAATCCTCAGTTTCTCCTAATCTATTTTCCAATCTGTCATTTTTAATAATAATTTTTTTTTTTCCAATTTGTCATTTTTTTTGAATTATGATTCTTGATGTCTCAATGAATCTTAGTTTCTATTTGTTCAGTTCTCATTTTTTATTTTTCTTCATTAGCTTTTTTACTTATTTTTGTATATGTCAATTATTTTAAATGGTTGTTTTGCTCTAGGAATTTTTCCATTTCACTAATTTTTTAGTGTTTTTTTTTTCAATTCCAAATCCTCTTTCTTGGGAGTTCTTTGGCTTTTAATTCACATATCTTTACAAGTTTTTTCCTTCAAATTTTTTTCCCTCCTTCCGGGAATTTTTTCTTTTCAATTCATATTTCAGGAATTTTCTGCACCTCTTTCCTTTCCCATTTTCTTCTAACTCTTTTGAGACTTTTTGGTCACTTCAAGACATCATGTAAAGGGGGTAAGATTCCCCTTTGGGGTATTGTCTGGTGCCTGTTTGCTATTAGTCTCTTCAGGTTTGCTGACCTGCTCTTTTTCTGCATAGAAGCTGTCAATCTTTCTTTTCATTTTTTTATTCATGTTTTAAAGCCTTTAGGGTATGCCTTGTAGGCAAGGGGGTTACCAGCTTTCTCTGCAGAGCAGGGAGAGATATAAATGGCTTCCAGCTCAGAGGTATGGGAGTGCTCTGAGTGAGAGTTTTCCCTTCCCCCAACTGGAGGTGGATTCAGCACTGGCCGAGCTATCAGTGCCCAGTTGGGCTGTGTGGGTTAGTGACTGCCCTAAGGCTAGAGACTAAGGGGTGAAAGTGTCACTGCCCCAGGCCAGAGCCCCTTATGGGGCTGTGGGTATTAGGAGCTGACTTCAGATAGCCCAGCTCTACCACTCTACCGGCAGAAATCTCTGCTCCACGCAAATTGGCCCTGCAAAAGCTCTATGGCCCCAAGCCGAGCCCCCCACTGCACAGATTAGAGGCTAATCTGGATTGTGCCCTCCTACCATGCAGGTTCGCAACTGCCCCAAGGAACAGCCCCTTAGGGTTGGGGCTGGGAGCTTGTGTTGAGGCTCTCCTTGGAAACTAATTTCTCTCCCTGTCTGTGCTGATCTCACCCCACCACCCCCCCCACTGTCCCACAACAAACCTTTTTTGGCAAGACTGCAGATTTTCTTTGGCTGGTGAGTTGTTATACTTCTAATCTTTATGAATTGTAGCAGTCAAGACTATTTTGAGGCTCGATATAATATTGAAAAAGAGGGTAAGAAAGAGCTTAGAAAGTGGCATGTGTCTTCTCCATCATCTTGGCTGCGCCCCCCAGGATAATTTTTCTTAACTGCACTGCAAAGTTCCTTCACCTTTAGTATCTCAAATTCCAGAGCCTTTGATTCTTTAAAATGGAAGCTGCTGGGTCCTGGGTAATCCTTATTGTGGCTCCTTGATATGTGAATTGTTTTTTCCTGGCTTCTCGTAATATTTTTCCTTGGTCTGATCTCAAATTTAGCCACAATATACTTGGGGGTCTTAATTTTGGGGTCTCTTTTAGGAGGCTTTCAGTGAATTTTTCAATGGCAATTTTACCTTCTTATTCTATGACATCCAGAAATTCTCTTTGATGATTTCCTGAAAAATAGTGTCTAGACTCTTCTTTTCATTATGGTTTTCAGGGAGTCCAATGGCCCTTAGATTTTCTCTCCTAGATCTCTTTTGAAGGTTGGTTGTTTTCCCAATTAGATATTTTACTTTTTTCTTTTTTTCTATTTTTTTTTTTTTAGTTTTGCTTGACTGATTCTTGTTGTCTCATTGAGTCATTCATTTCCATTTGTTCAGTTCTGAATTTTAGTGAATTATTTTCTTCATTTAATTTTTTTTAATTTCTTTTTCTATTTGTACAATTGAATTTTTAAATGAGTTGTTTTGTTCTATGGAATTTTTTTTCCATTTCACAAATTCTGTTTTAGTAGGAGTTGCTTTCTTTTTACATTTTATTAAATTTAACTTTTAGGAAGTTATATGCTTTTTCCATTTCACTAAGTCTATTTTGTGGTGAATTTTCTTCAGATAATTTCTGTTCTGCCTTTTCCAAATCCTCTTCCAAAGTTTTCATTTCCTTTCCCCATTTTTCTTTTAGCTCTCTTTTAATATCCTTCTTAATTTCTTTTAGGAGAGCTACTTGTGTGATGGGGACCAGGTTATATTCCCATTTGGAGCTTCATCTGGAGACAATCTGCCTTTACTCTCCTCAGAGTTTAAAATTTGTTCTTCTCTTTTACCATAGAAGCTGTCAATCATCAAAGTCCTCTTTACTTTTTTACCCATTTAAAAAAAATGCTAAGTTCTGTCATTAGGTCAGGAGAGGTTTTCCAAGAGGCTGTAGCTGAGCTGTATCAGTACTGATTTACTCCAGGTGCTGAGTGGGCATGGCCAGGTCTGTGAACTTGTAGCATTTCAGGGTTCACTATTAATCTTTTGTGTTTGTGTTGGATGTTTTTTAATTTCTCTGCTGATCTACTGCCTTGCAAACAGGGCAGAGTAGCCAACACTGTTGTAGATTCCTCCCCCTAGATTCTCTGACACACCGAGTCTGCACCAGTCTATGGAGTCTGCACAGCCCCAGGACTCTGTGCTGTCTATGCTGGCTGTCTATGTCTGAGCTGGCTATTCAGCTGCTTGTGCTCCACTGCCTTCCTCCTGTTTCCAATAAAAACAGACCTTTTCTGGTGATCTTCAAAATTATCTTTTGCTGATAATTTGTTTCACTTCCAATATTTGTGAGTTCTGCCAATCCAGAGCTAATTCAGAGGCTGGATTTTATAATTAGGGTGAGAGTGGTAGAGAAGATCAAAGAGAAATGTGTGTCATCTCTGCCATCTTGGCTCCACCCCCCAATCTGTCCATTTTAGGAAAAAGAAATAGAACAAGCTATTAACCAACTCCCTAAGAAAAAATATCTAGGGCCAGATGGATTTACATGTGAGTTCTATGAAACATTCAAACAACAATTAATTCCAATACTACGCAAAATATTTGAAAAAATGAGGAAAGAAGGAATCCTACCAAATTCCTTTTATAACATAGATATGATGTTAATACCTAAATCAGGTAAGGGAAAACAGAGAAAGAAAATTATAGTCTGATTTCTCTAATGAATATTGATGCAAAAATCTTAAATAGAATATTAGCAAAGAGATTACAGAAAGTCATCCCCAGGATAATATAGTATGACCAAGTAGGATTTATACCAGGGATGCAGGACTGGTTCAATATTAGAAAAATCATTAGCATAATTGACTATATTAATAACCAAACTAACAAAAATCATATGATTATCTCAATAAATGCAGAAAAAGCATTTGATAAAATCCAGCACCCATTCCTATTAAAAATACTAGAGAGAATAGGAATAAATGGAGTTTTCATTAAAATGATCAGGAAGCATCACACATAATGGGGAAAAACTAGAACCATTCCCAAAAAGATCAGTGGAGAAACAAGGTTGCCCACTATCACCATTACTATTCAATATTGTATTAGAAATGCTAGCTTTGGCAATAAGAGAATAAAAAGAGATTAAAGGAATTAGAGTAGGTAATGAAGAAACCAAATTTATCACTCTTTGCAGATGATATGATGGTATACTTAGAGAACCCTAGAGAATCGACTAAATACTAGTAAAAACAATTCTTAACTTCAGAAAAGTTGCAGGAAACAAAATAAGTCCACATAAATCATCAGCATCTTTATATATTTCCAACAAAGTCCAACAGCAAGAAAAGAATGAGACATTTCATTTAAAATAAATGTTGATAATAAAAACCATTTGGGAGTCTACCTGCCAAGGCAAAGTCAGGAACTATATGAGCACAACTATAAAACACTTTCTACACAAATAAAGTCAGATATAAACAGTTGGAAAAATATCAAGTGATCATATATAGACTGAGGTAATATAATAATAATGACAATACTACCTACTGAATGATCTACTTATTCAGTGCCATACCAACCAAACTTCCAAGAAATTATTTTACAGAACTAGAAAAAAAATAATAAAGTTCATCTGGAAGAACAAAAGGTTAAGAATTTCAAGGGAATTAATGGAAAAAATGTAAATGAAAGTGGCCTAGCTGTACCAAATCTAAAACTATTACAAAGCACCAGTCATCGAAACCATTTGGTACTGACTGAGAAATAGAGTAGGCCATCATTGTAATAGGTTGAGTTCACAGGACAAAATAGTCAATGACTATAATGACTATAATAATCTAGTGTTTGAGAAATCTCAAAACCACAGCTTTGGGGATAAAAACACACTATTTGACATCTTCTGGAAAAATTGGAAACTACGATGGCAGAAACTAGATATTGACCTACAGCTAATACCTTCATGATTTAGACATAAAGAGTGATATTATAAGCAAATTAGAAGAACAAAGGTAGTTCACCTCTCAGATCTGTGGAGAAGGAAGGCATTTGTTGCCCAAGAAGTGGAATTCATTACTGATCACAAAATAGATAATTTTGATTATATTAAGTTAAAAAGTTTTTGTACAAACAAAACTAATGCAGACAAGATTAGAAGGATAATAATAAACTTGGAAAACATTTTTACATTTAAAGGTTCTGATAAATTTCTAAAATATATAGAGAATTGATTCAAATTTATAAGACTTCAAACCATTGTCTAATTGATAAATCGTCAAAGGATATGAACAAACAATTTTCAGATAAAGAAATTAAAACCATTTCTACTCATATGAAAAGGTGCTAAGAATCACTATTGATCAGAGAAATGCAAATTAAGACAACTCTGAGGTACCCCTACACACCTCTCAGATTGGCTAAGATGACAGGAGAAGATAATGATGAAAAGATAATGATGAATGTTGGAGGAAATGTGGGAAAACTGGGACACTAAAACCTTGTTGGTGGAGGTTTAAAGCAATCCAACCATTCTGGAAAGCATTTTGGAACTATTCCCAAAGGATTATCAAACTGTGCATACCCTTTGATTCAGCAGTGTTTCTACTTTGCTTATATCCCAAAGAAATCTTAAAGGAGGAAAAGGGACCCACATGTTCAAAAATATTTGTGGCAACTCTTTTTGTAGTGGCAAGAAACTAGAAACTGAGTGGATGTCCATCAGTTGAAGAATAGCTGAATAAGTCAGTAGGATGATTTCAAAATATTACAGCAGGATGAAGAGATTTACATAAACTGATGCTAAGTGAAATGAGCAGAACCAGAAGATCACTGTATGTATCAACAATAAGATTATATGATAGTCCAATCAGTAAGTTCTGTTTAAAACCAGAGAAAAATAATTAACCTAATCCTAACCCTCCTAATCAACTATACTCTAGCAGCAATCTTAGTTCTCATCACTTTCTGACCACCACAACTCTACCTATACCTAGGAAAATCTAGCCCTTACAAATGTGTATTTGACCCCTTAGGTTCCACCCATCTTCCATTCTCAATAAAATTCTGATGAAGTGGCTTTTTTTCAATAATGAAATCATCCAGACTAGTTCTTATGATCTTGTGATGAAGAGGAGCATCTACACCCAGAGAGAGGACTGTGTAAATGGAATGTAGATTACAACATAGCATTTTTATTCTTTTAGAAATTTTTGCTTGCATTTTATTTTCTTTCTCATTTTTTCCTTTTTGATTTGATTTTTCTTGTGCATTAAGGTAATTGTATAAATATGTGTGCATATATCGGATTTAACATTTTACCATGTGTAACATATATTGGATTATTTGCCATCTAGGAGAGAGAGTGGGGGAAAGTGGGGGGGGGAATTGGAACACAAGGTTTTGCAAGAATTAATATTGAAAAATCACCCACACATATGTTTTGAAAGTTAAAAAAATTTAATAAAAATGGAATTTCTAAACAAAAAAATTAAATTAAATATTAGCAAAGAGATTAGGAGGATAATACACTATGACCAAGTGATATTCTTACAAAAATACAGGGAACTATAACTTTAACTTACCATATTAATAACAAAACCAATAAAAATCATATGATAATCTCAATAGATGCAGAAAAAAGCTTGACAAAATACAGCACTCATTCCTATTAAAAACACTAGAGAACAAGGAATAGAGGGAATTTTCATCAAAATAATCAGAAAAATCTATATAAAACCATCAGCAAGCATTTTTTATAATGGAGAAAAGATGGATACATTCCCAATAAGATCAAGGATGAAAAAGGATGCCCATTATCACCTCCATTAGGTAATATTGTGCCAGAAATGTTGGCGTTAGCAATAAAAAAAAAGTACTAGAAATTTAATGAATTAGAACTGGCAATGAGGAGATAAAACTATCACTCTTTGGAGATGATATAATGATATACTTAGGGAGTCCTGAAGAATCATCCCAAAACCAACTTGAAACATTTAACAGCTTCATCAAAGTGGCAGGATGTAAATAAACCCACACAAGTCATCAACATTTCTATATTTTACTAACAAATCCCAGAAGCAAGGGATAGAAGAGAGAAAGTTCACTTAAAATAACTGTAGACAAAATAAAATATTTAGGACTCCACTTGCCAAGATAAAACAAGGACTTGTATGAATACAATTACAAAACACTTTTCACACAAATAAAAAGTCTCATCTAAATAACTGGGAAAATGTCAATTGATCATGGATAGGCTGAGCTAATATAATAAAGATGTCAATTCTACCTAAATTGGTCTACTTGTTCTGTGTGATACTAATCCTACCAAACTAAACTACCAAAAATATTCTATAGAGCTAGAAAAAATAATAATAAAATCCATCTGGAAGAATAAAAGAACAAGAATATCAAGGGGATTAATGAAAAAAAAAAAACACAAAAGATGTTAGCCTGTAAAGCAACAGTTATCAAACTATTTGGTACTGGCTAAGAAATAGTGTGGTGGATCAGAGAAATAAGTTAGATATAGAAGACATAATAATCAATGACTATAGTAATCTAGTATTTGGTAAATCCCCAAACTCCAACTTCATGGATAAAAACACTATTTCACAAAAATTTCAGGGAAAACTGTCAAACAATATGTCAAAGACTTGACATACACTTACATTTCACAACCTATACCAAAATAAAGTCAAAATGGATACATGATTTGGGTGAAAAGGTTCATGCCATAAGCAAATTAGTAGAGCAAGGGATAGTTTACCTATCAGATTTTTGGAGAAAGAAGGAATTTATGACCAAAGAAGAACTAGAGGACACCATTAAATGCAAAATAGACAACTTTGATTACATTAAATTAAAGAGGTTTTGCACAAACAAAACCAACACACCAAAAAATAAAAAATTAAATGGGAACTACAAAGCTGGGAAAAAATTTTCAGCCCATGTTTCTGACAAATACTTCATTTCTAAAATATATAAAGAATTGTTTCAAATTTATAAGAATACAAGTAATTCCACAATTAATAAATTGTCAAAGGCTTTGAACAGACAATTTTCAGATGACAAAATTAAAGCCATTCCTAATCATATGAAAAAATATGATTTTTCTAATTCACTATTGATTAGAGAAATGCAAATTAAAATAACTTTCAAAATCTATCTCATACTTCTCCTATTGCCTAAGATGACAGAAAAGATAATAATAAATGTTAGAGGGGATATGGCAAAACTGGGACATTAATGCATTGTTGGTGGAGTTGTAAAATGATACAACTATTCTGGAGAGCAATTTGAACTATGCCCAAAAGAGTATAAAACTGTACATATTCTTTGATCTAGCAATGCTACTACTGAAATCAAAAAGGAAGGAAAGGACCCATATGTGCAAAAATCTTTTTAGCAGTTCTTTGTGTGGTGGCAAAGAATTAGAAAATGAGTAGATGCTGATCAGTTAAAGGAAAGGTTGAATAAGTTATGATACATGGAAGTAATGCAATATTATTCTTTTATAAAAGTGATGAATAAATTTATTTAGAAAGGCCCGGAAAGATTTACATGAAATGATTCTGAGCAAAATAAGTAAAATCAGGAATACAGTATACATAAAAGTAGCAAGATTGTGGGATGATCAACTATGAAAGACTTAGTTCTCAACAGTACAGTGCTCCAAAGCAATCCCAATAAATTTTGGCTAGAAAATACGATCTGCATCCAGAGATGCAATCAATGCACGTCATATTCACTTTTTTTCTCTTTTTCTTCTGTTTTTTTTTTTTCTTGTAGATTTTCCCTTTTTTTTTTATTTTTCCTTCCAACATGATTTATGAAGAAATATGTATTTAAAAATTATGCCTAAATGGCACAGTGGAAAGAGCCTGGACACTGAAGTCAGGGGAACCTCAGTTCAAATCCAGCCTCAGACACTTAATACTTCCTAGCACTGTGACCCCAGGTAAGTCACTTAACCCCAACTGCCTCATCAAAAAAAAATAATTAATTAATTGACACACATGTATAATCAGAAAAATTTTAAATCTTTTTTCTAATTCTTCATTATTTTTATTTATTAACAAATAATTTTATATCTTAATTGAGTGAGACCTTTAGCAGCTTTTTCTCTCCACTAAGGAACTTAGATACTTGTTGACTGAGGAAATTTCCAAATAATTTACTATGATCAATCTTATAGAGAACATTATTATAGTTGGTGTCAATAATCTTGATTTATCCATTTCTATTTTTAAAACTTTCCTCATTTATCTAAAGAATTTAGAGTTAGATTATTCTAATTATAGGCACATACATTTTTGCATAATTATTTTTTAGTTAAAAGAATAAAAAAGAGGAAAAATATTTAGTGTACAATTAAAGCAAGTCAAACATGGGCCCATTCAAATTATGCCCTGATTCTTTTAATAGATACAGGAAAATAAATCTATAATAGTGAGGACAATTTCATGTATTAAGTTAACTGATTTAAGTTTGTTATAGTTACCAGGAAACTAAAATAACCAAAAAACAGTCTAGGCAAATATTTAACTTAATTGGTAAGTGAAAGGAAATGAAAGCCACGGGTATCACCAATTTAGAAGATAAACTCAAATGTAAATGATGCAACATTGTGAGCAATATTGTGTTACAAAACAGAAGGAAAGAGTAAAATAAAACTGCCTAAAAAAAGCTTAGTTTGAGACCTAACTAATCAAAGTCATTCTGAGGACAATTTTAAATATAAAACTGGAAATAGGACAAGAAATAGAGAAAAGACAGCAAAATTTTTCACTGTTAAGTAGAATGTTACTATACCATCTCAACTCTGACTTTATAATCCTTGATGTGCTTTTTGAGAAAATGCAAGAAAAAGAATGAGAAAAATATTTAGCCCAAGTTTTACAAAGAAATCTGTATGAGTTGATAAAAGTTTGACAGTGATAAAGAATCTATTTCTAATCTTCTTAAAACAAAAGGCGATTAGTAAACAATCAATAATTACTGACACATATGTCAAATATCTCATCTATATAAGTTTTAAAAGAATAAATGTAAACTTCAATAAGGGTAATGGAAGCCAATAGGCAAGTTTTCAAAATCAATAATTCATATTCCATTACATTTTATAGGGATCTAATTGGCTTGAAAGATGTAGAAAATTTGAAAGTCTTGTTATTGTTAATTATTGTTAATACTAATAAAGCAAAATTCTATTTTAAATGGTCTCTCTCAGCAAGATGATTCATATATATTTATGTTCCAAGTATACAAAATTCCTAAAAATATTTAACAGATAACCTCAGTAAAAAGACATTTTACTCATGAATATCAAATGAGTCATAAAGCAGTGTAAAACAAATATTTGCTAGAGGAGCATGACTTTATCATGGAGAAAATCCAGCATATATTACAATTTAAATGAGGATCTCTTCAGAAAGGCATATTCCTCCAGTGTTACTATTTGCAGATAATATTGTGCAAATCATACCAAATCCTGGAAAACTACATACCTTCCTAGAAGTTAATCATAATTAGTCAAAGGAGTTTGATCTCAATATTAATGGGAAAATACCAAGTAAATAAATATTGAAAAAAGAATATGATATTGAATTAGATGACCAGCTTTAAAACTCATCTATCAAATATATGAGTATATATATATATACTTACATACATGTGTATATATACAAAGCAGATGTGTATAGAGGAGTTAGAATCTGCATTATTTTGGGAGATATTTACATTGCTATCAGAGATGCATTTGACTTTTGAAAGATGATGAATAGTTTTAGAAATGAGGGAAAGAACATTCATGAGTTCTCAAAGTAGGAGTTCAAAGTGTGGCATCAATTTTTAATGACATAAATTTTAAGAAATTTTATTGTCCTTGTTATATTATATATTTATTGGGTCACTGTTTTGAGAGGAACTGTATAAGTCCTATACATTTTTAGTAGGCATCATTACTGGTTACCACAGAATAGTACTTTACAACTATTTCCCTTATATTTTTCAGGGTTCAATATTATTCTGTATTTCAAAAACAACTTAAAACCAATGGGATTGGGTGGGGGGTCTTCTTTGGACCTCAGTTTCTTTATCTATAAAATTATGAACAAATTGGTCTATAATGTGCCTTCAATCTAAAATCTATGATCCTATGACCTTGCAGCATAGACTTTTAGAATCTCTATGTAGAGAGCACTTTGAAACTATGTCCAAAGGGCAACAAAATTGTTCTTACTCTTTGATCCAGTAATACGGCTAGTAGATCTGTTTCCCTAAGAGATAATTACAAAGGGAGAAAGGATTTAAACATGGGCAAAAAATATTTTTATAGCGGCCCCATTCATGCTGGTAAAATATTGAAAAACAAGGAAATACTCATCAGTTGGGAAATAGATGAGCATCCTGTGTCATCTGAATGTAATGAAATACTATTGTATAATAAGAAATGATGAATAGAAAGATTTGAGAAAAATCTGAAAAGACATAAATGAACTGATGCAATATGAAATAAGAAGAATCACAGAAACATTGTACTATTAGCAACATTGTGTGAGGACCAAGTATGATTGCTTCAATTCTTCTCAGTAATACAATGATCCAAGACAAGAACTCATGAAGGAAATGCTATCCATAATGACAAAGAGCTGATGAATTCAGAATACATATTGCAGTACATTTTTTTCATTTACTTAATTCTTGTGTTTTATTTTCCTTTTGACCTGTTTCTTCTCTTGTAACTGTGACTAATATGGACATATGTTTTACATGATAGAACATGTATAAAGTATGTCAAACTGCCTACTATCTTTGGAAGAGGGGAGGGGAAGGAAAGAATGAGAAATATTTGGAACTCAAAATCTTGTAAAAATAAATGCTAAAATTTTCTTGAGAAATAATTGGGGTAAAATAAAATACTATTTAATTTTTAAAAGGCCTAAATGTTCATATCCCTATGAAAAGTATGTTGATTTTTCAGCAACAAACATATAATCTGCCACTAGATATTTTTGAAAGCCTTTCCAGTTTGTTAGGTCATGCTGAGGTTCCCATTCCATTGCCAAAAACTTTTGAGAACCAAGGATGATCATCATAACAGGAAGATGATCTTGGAGTAGGTCTTCAATGGAAAAAGGCATAAACTCCAATGGCTTATGTTACTAAAGATGATGAGGTATAATACTTTGCAACAGCACATTGCTACAGTATAGACTTTTAGAATTCTTATGTGGAGAACAATTTGGAACTATGCCCAAAGGTCATTCAAACTGTGCATACTTTTGACTCAGCCTTATTGCCTCTAGATCTGTATCTCTAAGAGTCATTTAAAAAGGGGCAGGGGAGACCTACATGTGAAAAACATTTTAGAGAATTTCTTTTAATGGTGGCAAAATATTGATACCCTTTAAGGCAAAGTATAAATTATTTTTTAAAAATCTGCTGCTTTTTATTTCCTACCATTATTCCTCCCTTTCTTCCTTTAGTAGAGACAGGTATTTTTAGCATACTTTCTTTTTAAAATTTACATAACTCTGTTTATGCTAAAAACTTCTTTGAAGAATATGGTTTTGATATATCATCACTACTAGCTGTGAGAGCTAAATATTTCAAGATATTTTATTTGTACTATTTAACATTTTACATTTATAAGTCTTCAAACTAAACTGTTCATCTAAGGTTAAAGAAATTATAATGTATATTATTCCTCAGTGAAACAGTTTTGTCATTTGACACATTTCATTATATTCCTTTATCCAGTGCTAACCAAAGTCGCTTTTATATGGGCATCATTAGATAGCATTTCAAACTCTGTGGTAGGGCATCTTTCAAAACTGTCAGTTAAATTAATTTTTAATGGTGATTTTAAAGAAAAGGGACAGATAGAACATATGAATGTACATGTGTACAATGGCAAATAGTACAAAGAAACTGGAGTCACTTAATGAACAGAAGAGCTCCAGACTAACTCCAGTCCAAGTCAGTGAGATAGTTTACTCAACTGTATTAAGCATTTAATGTAACCACCAATCAAATATGGGGCAGGACTAGCTTTTCTGAGATTAAAGAACAAAAAGGAAAAGCCTGAGGTTTAAACATTAGGGGGACAGTATTTTCTGATAGTGAGCATTGTTATAAATAGTAGTGGAAGAATATCTGAAGATATCTTCAGGAGATCTTTAAAAAATGTCTTTCTTCTGGAATGACTTCAGTATTTATCCCTTTGATAATGAAAAATGGATGAGATGAATTGCTAAATCCCTTTTAGTACTCAAATTTAATAAATTTTGTCAATTTTTGGTAATTTTTATAAAGTTTTATTTCTCCAAAAGATAATTCATATAATTCTATAGAAGAATACTATAGAAGAGTTGTTCCAATCAACTTCACTTGAGAATTTTAAACTATTATAATTATCTCTAAAAAACATACTTATGGGGGAATCAGACAACACCTAAAATCACTTTTAAAACATAATCTTTTTGAGAAAAACTCATTACACTTCTCAGAAGGAAAAAAGTCAAATTCTAGTTGAAAAAACAATTTATCTAATTTCTACCCTAAGCTTTAGAAAATTTATTCCATAAAAGGATTTTTCTTATGCAAATTTAAGTTGACCCTTAACTAAAATACAGCCCTGCAAATAGAACACTGTAGTTATTATACAAGTTAATGAGGCCTTAAATTGGGAGGTTTGAAAAGATTCTTGTATTTGAGTGGCATACCAGAAGCTTCTTAAATTGATCATTTTTGTATAATACGATACACATGACAGGAATCAAAATAAATCATATCCCCAAATGACACATCTGTGATTTTTTCTACCCATTTGAAAAGGTTTGTTCTTTGAATTGAAGATGATTCAAAAGAAAACAAAAACATTGCATATAAACACTGAATCTATTGCCAAAATCAGCATTGATCTTTCTTCTATAGAGGTTTCTCAGTATAGTCCCCTACTGTTTCTAAGGAGCTTCAAGGAGATGAAAGTGAATAGCAGACACTGGCTTGTAGTAGACAGGCTCAGGGGCAGCTTTGCAAAATATCCTATACTCAGTGGTAGTTAAAGATGGCAAGCATCAATTATCAAAACAACTACATACATACATATACATAAATACAATTTTTCTTTTTTACATTATCTTGTGACTTGGTTTTCATGGAAATTCCTGCCTGCAAAAAGTATACTTTCCATAGTGTTGGAACAGGAAGAAAGACCAGTTAACACTGGGAAGAAAGAAAATTGAGGTCATTGACAAATGGATCCAGTTAGCACAATTTTTTTTCAGTTGGCAGACATATTTTGTACATTCAAATATGTATGTGTGTGTGCACATGCATGCAATAGAGTTTATATATATATATATATATATATATATATATATATAGAGAGAGAGAGAGAGAGAGAGAGAGAGAGAGAGAGAGTGTATGTGTATATATACTTTTCTTTAAGTCACATGCCTTGGTTGGCTTCTCTAGGATGCTAACTATACTTCAGGAATCTAAAATTCATGATTTTTGCATACAGGGGGAAAGGCACAGGGCAGATCAAACAGGTAAGAAACATTTTTTTTTTAAAGGCAAATTAGTATAATGTTAAAAATAAAAGAACGCTACCTTAACTTAAACTTATAAGACACCAATGCTTAAATATATATATATATATATATATATATATATATATATATGCCATTTTTTAGGAAGTGTAGTCTGATAATAATTGTTATTGATTTCCTCCATTTAACATTTTTATGCACTTGCTTTTGTAAAGCGTTAATTAGAGAGCTAGGAGAAAGATAAATACTCTGCTTGCTAAGGTATAGTATCTTGATTTAAGGAAACAAATTTTTATTGAGTGTCTGCTACCTTTCAGCACATTACATACATGGATCTCATTTGATCCTCACAATAATCCTATGAGATAGGTTTTAGAGTTGAGGAAAATGAGGCAAGAAGTGATTAAGTGACTTACTCAGGGTAACAAGGCTGGTAATAGCTGAAGCTGAATTTGGGATCAGGTCTTCTTGACACTAGACCCAGCACTCTATCCACTGTTCAATTTAAATTCCCCTGGCAATTATCAAGGAGTTTATACTTTAGTAAGAGAATAAATAATCAACACTGGTGTTATAGCTCAAAGCTTTCCAGGATATCAGAATTAGATATACAGAAAGAAAATTGTTATGTAAATTTTGGAAGAAGAAAGAGAGAAATTTCTCTATTTTCTTATCTCTAAAGTAGACAAGGCAATATTTAAGGTTGTATCTAGTGCTAAAGTTTTATATTTTACTTCAAATGCTTAATTATTCTTCCTAACTGTCCTTTATCCTAGAATTGTGGCAGTAACTGTAGAAGGCTGAAACCCTGAAAAGATGTATTTGAATCAGACTGCAGAACACTTAGGGCTAATTAACAATTTGATATGAGATAATGGTTCTATATACCTATATTTAGATGAAATGGTGATGTTATGGCTCTCCTCACCATTGGTACTTGCTGAATGTGGGGTGGTGAGGTAATTGTAGGGAAGGATTGGAAGGCTAGGGGAGAGAGGTCAGAGACACTTGACTGCAGGACAAGCTGGAGATAGGCTGGAGACTCCGGACTCCA
The DNA here is from genome assembly GCF_902635505.1 of Sarcophilus harrisii. NCBI lineage: Eukaryota > Metazoa > Chordata > Mammalia > Dasyuromorphia > Dasyuridae > Sarcophilus > Sarcophilus harrisii. Next base: position 530,661,607 of record NC_045426.1, on the reverse strand, counting down.
GAATCCAGGATACATCTTTGGCAAGGCACATGGAAGCTTACCTGACTCCTTTCACTTCTCCCCCTAAAGACTAGGGACTTTGATTGATCCAGACTCTGACTGATTCTGAGGCCCTCCAGAGAGTTAGCCTGGACCTTATAAATAACAATAATAAATATAAATAAATTCTAATAATAATAATAACCAATCAATTTTTCTCTTAAGAATTGTCTGTTTACCTAGAAAAAATAACAACAAAGTTCATATGGAAAAACAAAAGGTCAAGAATTTCAAGGGAATTAATGAAAAAAAAATCAAATGAAGGTGGCCTAGCTGTACCAGATCTAAAATTATATTATAAAGCAGTGGTTACCAAAACCATTTGGAATTGGCTAAGAAATAGACTAGTTGATCAACAGAATAGGTTAGGTTCAAAGGACAAAACAGCCAATAACTTTTATAATCTAGTGTTTGACAAACCCAAAGACCCCAGTTTTGGGGATAAGAACTCACTATTTGACAAAAATTGCTGGGAAAATTGGGAATTAGTATGGCAGAAACTAGGCATTGACCCACACTTAACACCATACACCAAGATAAGGTCAAAATGGGTTCATGACCAAGCCATAAAGAATGAAATTATAAATAAATTGGAAGAGCATAGGATAGTTTACTTTTCAGACTTGTGGAAGAGGAAGGAATTTATGACCAAAGAAGAACTAGAGATCATTGTTGATTACAAAATAGAAATTTTTGATTATATCAAATTGAAAAGGTTTTGTCCAAACAAAACTAATGCAGACAAGATTAGAAGGGAAACAATAAAGTGGGAAAATATTTTTACAGTCAAAGGTTCTGATAAAAAACTCATTTCCAAAATATACAGAGAATTGACTCTAATTTATAAGAAATCAAGCCATTCTCCAATTGATAAATGGTCAAAGGATATGACCAGACAATTTTCAGATGAAGAAATTGAAACTATTTCTAGCCATGTGAAAAGATGCTCCAAGTCATTATTAATCAGACAAGTGCAAATTAAGACAACTCTGAGATACCACTACACACCTGTCAGACTGGCTAGAATGACAGAGAAAGATAATGTGGAATGTTGGAGGGGATGTGGGAAAACAGGGACACTAATACATTGTTGATGGAACTGTGAATACATACAGCCATTCTGGAGAGCAATTTGGAACTATACTCAAAAAGTTATCAAACTGTGATCCAGCAGTGTTACTACTGGGCTTATATCCCAAAGAGATCATAAAGAAGGGAAAGGGCTCTGTATGTGCATGAATGTTTGTAGCAGCCCTCTTTGTAGTGGCCAGAAACTGGAAACTGAATAGATGCCCATCACTTGGAGAATGGCTGAATAAATTGCAGTATGAATACAGAAAGGCTTGGAGAGACTTACATATACTTCAACAACGATACTGTATGAGGATGTATTCTGATGGAAGTGGATTTCTCCAACAAAGAGATCTAACTCAGTTTCAACTGACCAATGATGGACAGAAGCAGCTACACCCAAAGAAAGAACACTGGGAAATGAATGTACTGTTTGAATTTTTGTTTTTCTTCCCGGGTTATTTTTACCTTCTGAAATCAATTCTTCCTGTACAACAAGAGAACTGTTTGGTTCGGCACACATATATTGTATCTAGGATATATTGTGCCATATTTAACATGTATAGTACTGCTTGCCATCTGGGGAAAGGGGTGGAGGAAGGGAGGGGAAAAGTAGGAACAGAAGTGAGTGCAAGGGATAATGTTCTAAAAAATTACCCAGCATGGGCTCTGTCAATAAAAAGTAATAATTATGAAAAAATTAAAAAAAAAGAAGTCTGTTTATATCTTTTGTCCATTTGTCAATTGTGGAATGGCTTTTATTGTATGTTTGATTCATTTTTTTATATTTTATAATTGAGATTTTTATCAGAAACAGTTACTAAAAAGATGTTTCCCCAGTTGTTTCTATAGTAATCTAAGCTGTGTTCAATTTATTTGCGTATTTTTTAAAAATTTAATGTAATCAAAATGTTCCATTTTCTTTTCTATTATCATCTCAAACCTTTCTTTGGTCATGCACTCTTCTCCTATCCAGACATTTGGAAAATGATTTCTTCCTTATTCTTTTTTTTTTTTGTTTATTACTTTGTTGGCATGATATTATCATTTATATTCAAATTGTTTATCGATTTAGAACCTGTCAGCATATGATGTGAGACACTTGCTTAAACCTAATTTCTTCCATATTGCTGTCCTTTTTTCTCTGAAGTTTTTGTCAAATAATAAAAAGACTACAGTAACTGGGATATTTGAATTTATGGAATCCAAAGGTTTGTTCTTTGTTGTATAGTTTATGATAGGGTCTTCCTAGGCTCTCTTTGTTTCCATTTATTTTCCTTTATATTTTTTATCTTTATTTTGTATACATCTGAATTTCATTTTCATTCTTTTAGTTTCTGTGTAGCAGTCCTCTAATAACTTTATTAGTATGGCTTTGAATAAGTAAATTAATTTAGGCAATATTATCATATTATAATGATCTATTGTACTCATGAGAAATTAACATTAAATATTTAAATCTCACTTTAGTTTTATAGTTGCATTGAAGTAGTTCCTAGGAGCCTCTTGATAGGTGTACCCTCAAATATTTTATACAATCTATAGCTATTTTAAATAGAATCTCTCTTATACCTTCTATGTTTGGTTGATAAAATAAAGAAACTATATGATTTATGTAAATTCACTTTACATCCTAAAATTTTGCAGAAGTTATTGTTTCAATTACTTTTAATTTGTTCTGGATTTTCTCAGTATACCATCTAATCATCTGCCAAGCATGTAAAAATTTTATCTTTCTTCATCTAAATTTATTTTAAATTTTCTCTTTTTTTATTTCTACAACTAACATTTCTTGGATCATATCAAATTGCCATCCTTACTTTACATTCAGCTTTTTAGAAAAGACTCCATTTTCTTTTTATAACATTTTATTCTGGTTCATAAATTTACATGTATAGTATTTTATATGTTAAAGGTTACTTCATATATTCTATGTTTTCTCACCTTCTTACAAAGGTGGATATTAGATATTGTCATAAGTAACACCCTATCCTTGCATTTAAGTACACAATCATCTGAGTTTGTTAGTCTTATAATTAATTTGGTTACTTATGGTTATAGTTGTCCTAATATTATATCATTCTTGCATTTCTAGTATGAATCCAACTCTATGATATATGTTACTCTAGCCTCTTTGCTAATATTTTATTTAATTTCTTTTTTAATATTAATTATAAATATTGGTCTATAGCATTTGTTTTTGCTTTTACTATTTTTGCAAACCATTTCTGTATATTGAAATTGAATACTCTTTGAATGATTGATAGAATTCCCTAATGAAACTATCTAGTCAAATGCATCCTTTTTTTTTTCTTTTGCGACTGCATGCATTCCTCATTTCATTGTTTTTATGAGATTTGATATTATAAATTCCCTATTTGTTGTTTTGTGAATCTGAATTATTTTAAACTACTGTACATATCTACTGTTTTTATAACTTTTATTGGTATATAATTTTATTGAGGTTTATTTGAGTAAAATTGTTTCTGATATCCTTTATCTGTTCTTCATTTGTTGTGAATTCTCCTTTTTATTTATTTTTTTCTTAGTACTGGTAATATTGTTTCCTCTCTTTCTGTTTATCAAAATTATTTATTTATCACATTTGATGGTTTCTTCAATAATCAAACTCTTAGTTATATTTCTCTATTCAATTTTTAAATTTGAATTTTGATCATCTCTTCTTATTTGAATTTTGATCATCTCTTCTTATTTTGTTTCTTTTTAATAAGCTGGTTTTTAAATTTTACTTGTTTGTTTGGATATTTGAAATTAATTTCAATTTGTTTATTTTTTTCTCACTTTTGTGGAATAAACTGCATTGGCTTCATCTTAATACCTTTGGCATGCTATTTCACTGTTGTCATTAACTTCAATTAAAGTATCTAGCAAGATCAATGATTGTTTTCTTTGTTGATTTACTTAGCCTTTAGTTAATATTAATTCTTTTACCCAAAGACACAAAGAACACAATTTATTTCACTGTGTTATCTGAAGATTGTTTTATGTTACTAATTTTTCTACAATTATTTAAAGAGAGACTTTAATATATGGCCCATCTCTGAAAAGGTGTTATAAATACCTGAGAAGTAGGAATTCTCTTTTCTTTTTCCATGCAATCATCTAACTTTTTAAAAAATAGTATTTATATCCTTAACTTTCTTCTTATTATGTTTAGGTTTGTTTAGTTCTGAAAGGTTTACATTGAGATACCCTACTATTAAACTTTATTGTAAACTTCTAATTTTAAATAGTTTAGAGTCTCCTTGAAATTAATTCATTATTTATAGTACTTTTTTTAAAAAAAAATTATTTTCTTTGTTTTTCTCTTTCAATTAAACCTATTTTCCTTTTCCCTTTTCTGAGATGATGATTGACATTGATCCTCCTTTGAGTTCAGTTTTTATCATAAAAGTTTTTTGTACAGCTTATTTTATAAAAGTAAGGGTAAGCCTGTTTCAATTGTATTTCTTATAAACAACATATGGTTGAATTTTAGCCATTCAGGTATCCTCTTTCATTTCATTTTGTCTTTATCCTATATATATATATATATATATATATATATATATATATATATATATATATATACAATTCTCATCCTTAACTGTGTATTCTTTCTTAGTCTCTTATTTTTCCCTCTCTTTGTTCTATGATCTCTCCTTAACTCTGCTTTTCTTTCCTTTTAAAATAGTTTTCAAGATTATATTACCAAGCTTAGGGTTTGTATCACTATGCAATAAAAAGTCATTCTCTCTTGTGGGGCTCCCAGAGCCATTCCTGGCTCTCATGCCATAATCAAATGCAAACAAGAAATGCCACAAAAGGGTCAGCCACAGATGTTTATGAAGAGTAAGGAATATATAAAATTTAAACTTAGATTTTTTTAAAGGATACAGATATAAATAAATCTCTTCCCACACAGTTGAAATAAGGCAAGGTGGTAGTTTAGAATGGGGAAGGAAGTTGGATAAAGCCCAACACAGTTTTCATTAAGTTTATCTCCAACACTCCTACAATCAAAGTAAGAATTCATAATTAAAACAGCAATAAGAAAAACTTAGTTTGCAGTTGACTTGTCTATCTAGAGATCATCTCTTATTTTCATTGATAGCTTAGAATTTGAAAAAGGAAACTATATGTCTTTCTCTACCAATGGTCACTTAGTCTCACTATCTCTGATTTTCGAAGTGTCAGAGAAATCTCAAATCTCCCTCTTTAGTCTCACATTTGAAAGCTTCAAAATTCTACCAAATAGCCAAAAAGTCCTCCTCTCCAGTCCTGATCTCATTTTAGCTTCCCCTTTTCCTATATTGGAAAGAAATAGAACTGCCATTATTTTGTGTTCATTGCAAGTCTTACTGAAGGCTGTTCCATTTTTATCTTCTAAGGATATTTTCTGGCATATAAGTGTCTAATAAATTTATGTTGACAGCTTTATTGAACAAAAATAGTTTTGTTCAAATACTTTCCCATATTTATCAAAGTTGATTACTACAACTAAAGAGAAAATTCCATACAAAGACCAGAGATTACAAACAGAGATTCCCTATGAATGATAAGATACATAGATGCTGTTGCTTAAGCATAACATTATTCTGATTACTTGAAGATTCAGGCTTCCTGGACAGGAACTAAAATAATTAAAATGTATTTGATCTAACCACATATGTAGGAAAACCTAAGAAAATGAAGAATACTTATCATATAGATTATAAAATGCAGTTAGATAGAAAGTCTATCAATCTTATCCATTGGTATATCCCAAATTTACCTTCTGCAAATAGACCACAGGATTAGACTAGAACTAAACAGGAGGAGGCAGAAAGCTAGATGTTCTTTAAGGAAATTGTGGAGAACCCTTAATTATCCTACATTTCTCTCTGTAACAAAAAGGTCCATCTTTGTGACATCAACATTCCACCGGCATTGTTGCATGGTGTTGAGTCATGGGGCTACTATCATCTTTGAAGAATTAAAAAGAGTATATTTTATAGATTGAAAAAGATGTTCTTATAAAATAAACCCACATAAGTCATCAGCATTCTTATATATCACTAACAAAATCCAACAGTCAGAGTTACAAAGAGAAATTCCATTTAAAGTAACTACTGATAATATAAAATATTTAGGAATCTATCTGCCAAGGGAAAATCAGAAACTTTATGAGCAAAATTACAGACCACTTTTCACACAAATTAAGTCTGATCTAACCAATTGGAAAAATATTAAATGCTCTTGGATAGGGCGAGCAAATATAATAAAGATGACAATATTACCTAAACTAATCTATTTATTTAGTGCTATACCAATCAGACTCCCAAAAAACTATTTTAATGACCTAGAAAAAATAACAACAAAGTTCATATGGAAAAACAAAAGGTCAAGAATTTCAAGGGAATTAATGAAAAAAAAAATCAAATGAAGGTGGCTTAGCTGTACCAGATCTAAAATTATATTATAGAGCAGCAGTTACCAAAACTATTTGGTATTGGCTAAGGAATAGATTAGTTGATCAGTGGAATAGATTAGGTTCAAGGGATAAAACAGTCAACAAATATAGCAACCTAGTCTTTGACAAACCCAAAGATCCCAGCTTTTGGGATAAGAACTTACTGTTTGATAAAAATTGCTGGGAAAATTGGAAACTAATATGGCAGAAACTAGGCATTGATCCATACTTAACGCCGTACACCAAGATAAGGTCAAAATGGGTTCATGACCTAGGCATAAAGAATGAAATTATTAATAAATTAGAGGAACACAGGATAGTTTACCTCTCAGACCTGTGGAAGGGGAAGGTCTTTATGACCAAAGAAGAACTAGAGATCATTACTGATCACAAAATAGAAAATTTCGATTATACCAAACTGAAAAGTTTTTGTACAAACAAAACTAATGCAGACAAGATTAGAAGGGAAGCAATAAACTGGGAAAATATTTTTACAGTCAAAGGTTCTGATAAAGGCCTCATTTCCAAAATATATAGAGAATTAACTCTAATTTATAAAAAATCAAGCCATTCTCCAATTGAAAAATGGTCAAAGGATATGAACAGACAATTCTCAGATGAAGAAATTGAAACTATTTCTAGTCATATGAAAAGATGCTCCAAGTCATTATTAATCAGAGAAATGCAAATTAAGACAACTCTAAGATACCACTACACACCTGTCAGATTGGCCAAGATGACAGGAAAAAATAATGATGATTGTTGGAGGGGATGCGGGAAAACTGGGACATTGATGCATTGTTGGTGGAGTTGTGAACAAATCCAACCATTTTGGAGAGTAGTTTGGAACTATGCTCAAAAAGTTATCAAACTGTGCATACCCTTTGATCCAGCAGTGTTACTACTGGGCTTATATCCCAAAGAGATTTTAAAGAAGGGAAAGGGACCTGTATGTGCACGAATGTTTGTGGCAGCCCTTTTTGTAGTGGCTAAAAACTGGAAACTGAATGGATGTCTATCAGTTGGAGAATGGCTGAATAAATTGTGGTATATGAATATTATGGAATATTACTGTTCTGTAAAAAATGACCAACAGGATGATTTCAGAAAGGCCTGGAGGGACTTACACGAACTGATGCTGAGTGAAATGAGCAGGACCAGGAGATCATTATATACTTCAACAACAATACTATATGATGACCAGTTCTGATGGATCAGGCCATCCTCAGCAACAAGATCAACCAAATCATTTCCAATGGAGCAGTAATGAACTGAACCAGCTATGCCCAGAAAAAGAACTCTGATAGATGACTAAAAACCATTACATTGAATTCCCAATCCCTATATTTATGCACACCTGCATTTTTGATTTCCTTCACAAGCTAATTGTACAATATTTCAGAGTCTGATTCTTTTTGTACAGCAAAATAACATTTTGGTCATGTATACTTATTGTGTATCTAATTTATATTTTGATATATTTAACATCTACTGGTCATCCTGCCATCTAGGGGGGGGTGGGGGTAAGAGGTGAAAAATTGGAACAAGAGGTTTGGCAATTGTTAATGCTGTAGTTACCTATGCATATATCTTGTAAATAAAAGGCTATTAAATTAAAAAAAAAAAGATGTTCTTAACTTTTTTTTAGTGTCATGGATTCTTTTATCAGTTTAATGAAAACTGCCAAATGGATCCCTATGGATATAATCTCAAAATATTTTAATATGAAATAAATTAAGTAGGATTACAAAAGAAAGCAATTATATTGAAATATAGTTATTAAGTATATATTTTAAAAGTTCATAGATTCCAGTCTGACAAATCTTGATCAGCAAAGGACATTGTTCAAGAAATGTATGATTGAAAAAGATGATAGGCTAGTCATATGACAAAAAATCTTGTATACTTCATTAGTATATTTACAGTGTTATATATTAGATATCTCTCTATAGTACATAGGCCAGTGCTTAGTTGACAGTAGATTCTAAAAATAAAATGTAATGAAGTTGCACATTTAACAGCTAAAGCAATGGATTACATCCAGTAGATCTAGGTTCAACTTTCTCCTATCATTAGCCTTAATTATCAATTCATTAGTGCTTTTCTAATAGCTATTTTAATGATTGAGTTTGCTACATAAATAACCAAATCTGTTAAAACAAAATCCATTGTGTATTGCAAACCTAAGTGGACATTTTTCAGTTTCCATATGTAGGCACAACGTAAAAGTGATATTTGTGAGTTGGAAGAAACTAATTCAAAAAGAAGTGGTGGGGTTACCAATAAGAACTCCCAGTCTTTCCTTTCATCTAGTTAGCAGTTATTAATTTATTTTTTTAAGTAACAGGGATGATACAGAAGGATGACAGTGAGATTTCTCAGTAGCCACCAAAATGAATACTTACCTTAAAAAAATGTCAAAATGTGGATGTGCCTCCAATCATTTAAAAAATAGAAGGTGATAAGTTGAAAATGTCAGGTAATTGGCAGACAGATAGAAAGTTAAACTGTGTCCTCAGTGAAGAAAATTAACCAGCAGCTGCCAGCAGAGGCCCCAAGGTCATCTGAATGCCAGAATCAAGTAAAGGCCAATCATTCAGAAGGGGTTCTCTGCTGATATTTGCCCTCCCTGGTCATTTTCAGATCTCCTAGGAACTGCCCTGAACTACTGCCAACACGTGTTCATTTCTAAAAATTACACAGATTGTGATTTATTACCCATCACACTACAAAAATCCATTGTGAATTAAATCAGCCCTTTGTTTAAATTGCTCCTCGGCAATACGTATCATATCATCATAAATGACATTGAAGTTATAATCTACAGTAGTCTGCTTCAGCCACTGATAAGGCTGCACCAAGGGACGATCAATACTTACTATTCATTTTTGAAATTATCTTCACATTGATCCCTGAACAAGCGCCAGCAACACAGAGGCACAGCGGCTTTAATACAATAATTATATAAAGGTTTACAGGCTCATCCTCCCAGCCAATAAAAGCTGTCAGCTGGCAGGGACAGTTACAATCCCATAATCCATCAAAATGCTGTTCTCTGACCTATGGGCTTCTGGGCTTTCAGTAGACCTCGATAAACAGGCTCATAGAGGAGAGAATAGTAACAAACACTAACAAAACAAAGACAACCAATTCATATTACTGATTACCAAAAAAAAAAAAAAAAAAAAAAAAATCTCCTGGAGCCTGCTACTCTTTTTATCACAGTAACAATGAAGGGTGTTTTTATTGTAATGCACTAAATAGGAATGCAGCTAGTTATTTTTCTGTTTGTTTATTTTTTTAACTTCTTGGTCTTTTCCTTATCATGAATGACTTTGAATCAAATGATATACTGTAATGAAGTAAGCTCATAGAAATAGCACCAGAGACCAGCAATATGACAAAAAGAACAAGTAAAAGTCTTAGAAATAGGATGAGCAAACAATACGACGGGGATAAGAGTCCTGAAATTGGAACACACACAAAAAAAAAAAAAACAATTAAAAAAATGCCTTGAATAATGGGAAGAAGCTGACTAGTGGATTTAATTTGATTTTATATTTTGATGGTGTCATTTAGTCTTGAAGTCTGTTTTTTTTTTTTATTTTTACTTGTATTGCTATCTTTTTATCAACATCATTTCCAAATATATTCCAATATATCAAATTGTCCCTTAAAATAAAATATAAAAAGGAAGGAGAAAAAAAGACATTCAGCAAAATTAATCTACCCATTAACCTAGTCCAATAGTATATGCAATGGTTCATTCTCCTTATTTCTCACCTTTAAAAAGACTGAAGAGTGACACATTTTCTCATCTCTTCTTATAGCACTGTCACTATAATGACACAACATTCAATTCTCCCCTTCACCACCAATGAATTTTAATTGAATATGTAACAGTATTTTTCAACACTGTATTTTCATATGCAAGTAAAACACAATTATTCTCACTGTATTATTTGCTATATAACCTTATTTTGCATAAATGAAATAGTGACAGAATAAATAAAATAAAGGTAACATTTATATAGCACTTGCTATGTGACAGGCATTATGTCAAGGGCTTTACAATCATTATCTCATTTGATCCTAAAAACACTGGGAGGTAGGTGCTTGTATTATTCCCATTTTACATATGAAGAAACTGAAGCAAACTAGTCAAGAGATTTGCTCAGAATCACACAGTTAATGCTAAATCTGAATCTGTATTTGAAATTAGTTCTTCTTGACTCCAGGTTTAGAAATCTCTCCACTATACCACCTAACCTAAATATGTTTGCAAGTCCATTTTTAAAATACTAGCAACTGTTTTCAACTTTATTGACATTATTTGGAAATGGAATGTGTAAGATTAAAAAGAGAAAACTCATACTGTGGAGCTAAGGAGTGTGGGAAAAGTATGGAAGCTAAGGAAAATTGTTTCCCTCTTCCTATTGAAAAATAATGTTATCTTAAAGTTACTGTGAGATTAAGGAAGAAACAAGTGGAAGGGCATCTTTATATCTTGGAAAGAATATTAGATTATACTCAAAGGATACAAGGAGAAAAGAAAGGAACAAAAAATCACAATGTACACACTGCCAAATATTGCTTCTGGCTCTAATTTTTGGCAGATTTTAAGTTTCTGTCTGAAATTGCATAGTATCTTTCATTTAATAGTAGAAGGAAGCACTGAAGCAAATAAGTAACTTCCTGAGGTTTGGATCATTTCTCTAATATCCTCCTAGTTTTTAATAATAATTGTTTATCTTCATAACTAAGTCAAAAATATTTCTGTTGTGCCTTCTCTTCAAACATTGTGCTGAGATTCAAGGATATAAAGAAAACTTTAAAAAAGTTTCTGCCCTTGGGGAGGTCACAATCTAACATGCAAAAAATATATATATAAACAACTCTGTGTATGTATGTATTATATATATATATATATACATATATATTTATATGTGTGTGTGTGTGTGTGGATTTAGTCTAAAAAGGAAATAATCAACAAAGGGAAGGAACTAAAATTAAGCTAGATTGAGAAATGCTTATTGTAGGCACTTGTATGAGATAGCTACTTTGTTAACATACCTCTAGACCCTCACATGTTGCTTTCCATACATTCTTAGTTTTCTCTATTCTATCAGAGATGTCTCTCTTCTTTTTGATTTGTTCAACTCTAGAAAATTCAATACAGAATTTTCAAGTCCCTCAACTTTGACATGAGTCACAAGCTTTTTAAATCGTTCTTGGGCAACAATTTGATGATGTTATAAATTATACAAAGTAAACATATTTACAGAAAGAGATGAATTAGAAACTAAAGAGTCCATGGCTACATGGTATATGGAACTGAAGAAATGTGTGTTTGCTTAATCTTATATAAGGTGAAAGGCTATAAACGATTGAGATGGATGAAAGATACAAAATTATGCTTAATGATGTAAATTTGAAATGCTTAAAGGAGATGGTAGAAGGTGAATGCCTGATTAAACCATGTCAAGACTGGTGAAAAGAACTGATAACAGTAGGCCTTGACATCTGACCTCTATTATTAGGGAGGGAGGCACTGTATAGCATAATAATAATTTGTTTGAAAAATTATTATCCATTTTCTATTTGGCGACCTCCTTGTTCTTCGGGAATACATATCCTTCCTCATGCAAAGGGCTTCATAAGGATAACTAGTGTCTTATCTACTTTTTGAGTTAGATGAAAGAGGACATAAGGACATAATCTTTTGAGTTTTCCATGATGACAACATTCCTTTCTACTGACTATAGCTTAAATCTCTTAAAATTTTGATTTCACAAACTCTCCTCATTGATTCTATATTGTATAACTTGCTGCTCCCCATGTACAACATTACATCTTCTATTTAAAGCTTTTGCACTCTCTAAAACACAAGCTCCCTACTCTTTTAATCTCCACCTCTTAGAATTTCGGTATTCCTGATTCTTGAAGGAATTCTTTACCTGACTATATCTACATATATGTATTATACATATCCAGATACATATGTATATAGATATAGGTAAATGCTATTTACTCATTTCTTTCATGCTCCCCTCCCAATGGAATACAAGTTATTTGAGGAAAGGGATTATTCCCTTTGCATTTCTTGCACCTAGCACACAGTAGACACTTAAAAATACTTGATGAATGAATAAATAAATGAATGGCATTGTTCACCTTAATAAAAAAAATAATTTAACAAATTTCATGGTAACATTTTACTGAAAACAAATAGCTTACATTTTCTTTAGAAAAGAAACATAAAAAATGGGAATATAAATTATAAAAAGTGAGGATATTATTTTTCCAAAATTATCAGAATCAATATTTTATTAAAATATGAAATGTCATATTAAAACATAAAAACCTGTTCAGAAAAAAATGACAATTCTTGTAGGAGAAAGATAAGAAGTAAAGTGCTCCTTATAATCTATATGTTGGGAGTTTTAACATTCTTTTTTAAAAAGTCATAATATTGAAAAATTCTAAATTGCAAATATGATAAGTCCATTATGTTAGAAACCATAAATATTCAAATGGAGAAATTTTCTGTTTTCTTCCTGTTAATGGTTTTCTTATTTTGGTATCAGGAGAGTTTTTATAAATAGTGATTTTCCTATTTATTCACGTGGGGATTTCAGTCATTCTTCAGCAGTACATCTACAGTCAGCAAGAATAAAAATTCAGAGGCATATTTATCCTGACCCTCACAAGTTTGCAAATATTTACAAAGCCATATGCCCAAGGCACATAATGGAAATGGGATATTTGATTTTGCAACCTAGAGTTAAAGTGTTGAAATAACATCTGAAACCTCTTGTGGCCTCAGTTTGATCATTTGTCATATGAAAACATCATACTAGATGATCTCTAGGATTCCTAGAAGTTATATATCTTTTGAACCTTCTTCAAACTTTTTCTCTCTTTTCTCCATTGTGACACGCTTTATAAATTTATCTTGCCCTTTCCCATCCTATTGTCAACATAGCTGATAATTCAATACTGAGATCTTACAGAAAGATTGTAATATTTCTTTCCTGCTTTTCTGTTTTAGTCTTTAGTATTCTGTACACAGAATTGGAATGTTTTTCTCTAAGAAACAGTCAGTCCACCAAACAAAGAAAGGCAATCATCAGGGAAGAAGCTAAATCAAGTTAGGGATATCTTATACCAGTCTTAAAAAGACTTTGAGTTATACTTAATTTGCAAAAAAGAAGGAAAGGATACATATAAATAGTACAGTGAATAAAGTGATGGACTGGACATTAGGAAGACCTGAATTTGAATTCTTCTCCAGATACTTACTTACTATGTGACCCTGAGTAAATTGTTTAACCTCTGTCTACCTCAGGCTACTGATCTACAAAACACAGATAATAATAGCATGTAGCTCATAGAGTTTTTGTGAGAATAAAATGATAGAACGTATGTCTAGTACTTTGCAAACATTATAGAACTATATAAATACTATTATCTTCTACCTCAATTATATCCATGGCTTTCTTATATACTTTCTTTATATTTGCTTAATTTTATTTCCATCTTCAGTTTTAATTTAAATATTATGTATTTCCTCCATTTGTTTTACCATTAATATTGAGATCGCTAATGGAGATACTTACAGGAGATAAACTGAACCCAAAAGATTTAATGCTTACACCTTGGTTGTAAAAAAGAAAGTTATTAGATCATTATAAGGTTGGTAAAGACCTAGTTTTGTCCAAATATAATAATGAATCTCAAAGTTTTAGAATAGTGCTATGACTTGTGGTTACACCATTATTTGATCTCTGGAAATAAATCACAGATCTTAAGGCTATTTGGTAAGTCCACTGAATAAAATCTGAAAAGCTCTCTTGGATAGATCTATTTTTTCTCTAAAGCTGACAGGTATAATTGGTGGCAATACCCTTAATAGTTTAATCCCCCTTATACCAGACAGATATATCAATATGAGCCCCATCTCTGCTTGTATGTTCTTACTGTCTAGAATATGATATACAATTATATGGACAGTGTATAGTTTGTCCAAAAGTATGTATGTATCTATGTAGCTTATTGTGTAGCTATATGGTTAAATGTGAAAATATTGCTTTATATTTATGCTTATATAGGTTTGATCTATAACTACATCTATACAATTTGTTCCAAAACTTAGGCTAATTATGACATTTTGGGGTTGGCTTTATTTACATTTAAATCTTTTTTTGATAGTTTTATCTGCAATATTTGATCTGCAAATATTAAAGAGTTGGACACAGAAATGGGATAGGAAATCAGGTTGATTGACTTTCAGAGACTACACATTTCTTTTCATGACTCCCCCTATTTCTCCATGAAATAAAGGTTCATATTGTTAATACCAATTTTCTTACAAGGAAGTATGATTGAAAATCTATTTTTAAAATGAAGTTGAGAATCATATAAATGATTGTTAATAATTCTAGGAGAGGCATGCATTAAGCTACAACATATTGCAAACAAAGACAATTTGTGAAAAGTATGGTATCAAAGAAATATACATTCAAAACAGATCAGCTGTGGAAGAAGTGAAATAGAAGAGGTATTGAATTTTCAAATCCTATTGGTATCCTCATTGAGGAACAGGAGGAAGATATCCCACATATTAGGTAGACTCAAACCAGTGGTAAATTTATGCAAGGACATCAACAAAAGTAAAACAGATTGAATAATGTGATGGATTACAATCTTTATTGTTAGAGAAAATACAAGTAATAATAATATCACATATATATATTGGAATATTGGAGTTTCTCAAATGCCTATTATAATGCTTTGATAAACATGTGATAAATGTTTGTTGCATGAATGAATGAATAGGTGAAGGAGTGGTTGGTGATATCTGTTTGCATCTAATCAATACAGGTATACTTTATTCTCCTGCCATGCAAGGAAACTCCCTAAGAATTATCTCATAACAGTCAATTCTCAGTTATGTCTTTATAACATTATCATATCTTCTATATAACTTGGAACTTAATAATTTCTTTGTGATACAATTGCCTCTTCTGCTCAATTATCTACTTTATTGATATTCTAGCCAACTATCTCTATTCACAGAAACTGGAAGACAAGTAGAATGGAAATTTTCTTCTTGCTTAAACTATAATCCCTGTCTCAGGAATAATAAGAAGCAGATAATAAGCAAGCTAATGGGGAGAGAATTATTGGTCAATCAAAAGAGCTGTGGTAGAATTCCTCAACTGGGAGTTGGGTCGAAGAAATTTAACATTGTTTAATATATTTAAGAGAGAGGCAGCCTAAGCAGTGGAATGGGCACTAGGTTTGGAGTCAGGATACCTGAGTTCCAATCTGGCCCTAACTCTTGATGAGTTGAATTATGAGTAGATATACTACCTGCTATAAATTCAACTGAAGTCAACACTCATTTATTGCATCTTCTTATATAAATACCAACACTTATGCTTGGAATACAGAAATAAAAATAATATAGTTCCTGCTCTTAAGGCATTTGTAATATAATTGAAGAGATTAGAATAGATATATATAGGAGCATAAAACATATATGGGAAAAATAACCTTCACAGTTATAGAAAGGCATGACAAAATATCTTCTATTTCATCAATCTAAACAGCCTAGCTAAACCAAACTTCTAATCTGACCTGCATTGACCCAGGCTAG
Source organism: Sarcophilus harrisii (assembly GCF_902635505.1). NCBI lineage: Eukaryota > Metazoa > Chordata > Mammalia > Dasyuromorphia > Dasyuridae > Sarcophilus > Sarcophilus harrisii. The sequence goes on along the minus strand of NC_045426.1, from coordinate 530,645,384 downwards.
CAACAAGGAATATAATGTAAATGGAAAGGAATTTGATCACTTCCATTCATTTATAGAATTTATGCCAGTGAGTGTCAGAGGAAGCAAAAACATTTTCTAGATGTATGGATGCAAGTAAAATTCACAGTTCAAAACCATAAAACCTGAAAAATAAACCCAAGATTTAAAAGAATTGAGATTCTTCTATGGAGAAGAGACTGCATAGTAGCTACAATTCAGCAAAGAGTCAGTAGAATGAATAATAATACAGTAAAATAAACTAACAGCTTATAGTACACCGGAAAAAGAAGCTAGAACTGGTACAAAAGGAAGAAAGTGAAGCTACATGGAATGTACTTTAGGAAAACAAGATACCTTGCTACACATATTTTCTAAATGTTTATTCTCTCCTAGTGCTAACATGGGAATGAATCTGTGGGAGAGTATATATTGAGAATGTGCATAAAGTGGGGAAGAGGATTGTGAATCTATGTTGTTTATTTTGTTATGGTATTTACTTAAATTCAAAAATCATGGACAACAAAGTCAAAAAATGAATAAAAGTAGGAGATGGCAAGAAAAATTGAAAAGTTTTTTAGTAGTCTAGTTTGGCTTAAATATAGAGTTAAAAGTGTGTGTTGAGTGGGGTAGGTAGGATGTATGGAGGGGTAATATGAAATTTTGCCCAAAAGGTAGGTCATAGCCATATTATACAAATCCTTTAAATATAAGACTTTATCTTCCCACCCATATGACACAGGGAGTTATGATTTCTTTTAGTTCAGAAGACATAAAGCTCTTAATAATAGTTTATAAGTTACATAGAACTTTAAGCTTTGCAAAGTGATTTTTAAAATATCTTGTTTTTATTCCCACAACACTGGAAGATAGATGCTATTGTTCAATCTTTTCAATTATGCCTGATTCTTTGTGATCTCATTTGTGGTTTTCTTGGCTAAGATAGCAGATTAATTTGCAATTTACTTCTCCAGCTCATTTTACAGATGAAAAAACTGAGGCAAAAAATGTTAAATAATTTGTCAGTGGTCATACTGTTAATGTCTGAAGCAAAAATTTGAAGTCACGTTTCATATCTAGCACTTGATGCACTATACCTCCCAGGTGCCTAAATAATTAAGTTAAACAAAAGAAGGCTTTGTGAAAGGTGGGGGCTTTAAAATGTTCCTTGAAAGATTATCTGGTAGGAATGACATTGGTGAAAAGGACTGGAAATGAATAAAAGTCACAAACACTGAGATACACAGTCATATTGAGATATATTAAGTAAACTAGCCTGAGTGGAGTGGTAGCTAATGGATGTTTCTAATCAATAATGTTACTGTATTTTATGGAGGTGGGAGGGAGGGATGGCGATATTGTGTAGGATGAATTGGGATGGAGAAAGACTTGCAACATCATCCAAACATGAGACGATATAATCTTGAAATACTCTCTCTAGTGAACATGGGAATGACAAGAAAAAGAAAAATTTGAAAAATTTCACAATGAAAAAATCAACATGACTTGTAGTAATTAGAAAGTCAACAAAGCACTGTGAGAAGAACCAGTATCTTGAAAAATAGAAGACCTAAGTTTGAAACTTTGTTCTGATACCTATTAGTTCTGTGTAGCAGGGCAACACATTTATCTTCTCTAACTAAGAATATTACGTAGGATTTAAGATGATTTAAGATCAAACCTAGGTTTGATCCCTATTTCAAAAATCTTTTAACTTCTCAGTGCCACAGACAACATTCTAATAAAATATAATACAAGGAAATTGGGAATGTCACAGTACTTGGTTGCAGATAATTCACTACATGGTGTTAGGTCAGGAAAAAAAAAAACAGACAAATATGAAGCAATCCTTGAAGGTAGCTTTTAATTGTGATGTATTATTTACCAATTGAAATTAAGGATTTACAGAAAAGTTGTGAATCTGCATTGGAAGACAAAGAAAAAATTTCCACATCAAAAGTTACTGCCCATCCCCCAGCACTGCTGAAGATTATTATGGGGGAAATTATTTTTAAAAAGTTACACATGAGTGTAGGAAGGTCTTCTGCTTCTGCTAGAACAGAAGACAAGAAGAAGGAAGAGTCAAAAATATTGAATTTCAAATTTGGTGATGAGAAATGACAGCAAAATAGCTATAAATAAGAAGGTGAGGAGAAAATCCAATATGTGATCAAAAGTGATAATGTCTATTTTACGTTTTTTTAAGTTATAATACATAAGATAAGTGTAATTGTTCAGAAGAAATTTTTGGATGCTGCGCAATAGTATTTTAGAGAGAGGACAAAGCAGAAAATAGAATTGGCATTCATCTACAAGGAAGCAAAAGTGGAAACCCTGTGATACAATTTCTAAAGTATGGGGCATAGAAATAGATATCAGAATAGCTGTCTCAGAGATATGAAGTACCTTGATGTGGGAGATGTAGCAATAAGGGAGTGCTAGAGACAGAAGCAGGGAAATCTCAGGGTGTTTGCCCTTAAATGATATATTGTATGGTGAACTGATCAATCATCCTTCTCTACCAATATATGAATAATCAGAGATGGAGGAACAGCATTATTTTATATTTTTAAAAGAAAACCATTTGGGGGGAAAAAGTAATCTCTGATTAACCCTCTTTGATTGATGGAAAATAGTTTTCTAATGGGGTCATGTGAGAATGTGATAGCCAATTAAAGACCTTGTGTATGAGTCCATGGCTGTATAAGACACACACACACACACACACACACACACACATACACACACACACTCTCTCTCTCTCTCTCTCTCTGTCTCTTTCTGTCTCTCTCTCTCCCTCTCTTTCTCTCTCTCTCTCTCTCTCTCTCTCTCACACACACACACACACACATACACAAGTATCCCTTAGCATTCTCTCAATCAGAAGTTTTAAATATCTGGAGTGTTTGTTTCTAGAGACTACATTATTAAATACCCTTCTAGATGGACATCTTCCTCTGTAATGTTTCATGTCTTCTATGATTTAGATCCATGATGTATGCTTCTCAGCCTCATTATACCATTAGATCATATCTCATATTAGTGCTAAATGACAGCCATGTAAAGATACATATGGAAATCTAAAGATACTTGAGATGCCTTATCTTGTATTTTTATTTAATTGCTTTCGACTTATAACAATAGAAAAGTACTGGGCTGTGGAAGAACAGCACTTGGCTGAGCCACAGACGATGTATCTATTATCTCACTTCCATGAAGGTCATCGACCTATGACAGTTGGAGTAGCAGAAACATTAGAAATCATGTGCAATTTAATCTTTACACAAATAAAGGAAAAGTATCACAATGCCTGAATAATGAAGACTCTCACGGAGAAAAAAGAGAGTCTGTCCCTGAGGATATTCTTCATTTTCTTTCCTGAACTGTTCCAATGCGTACACACTATGAGATTCACTCACTGTGCTGACACACGTATTAATAGTATTTTGGCTGGAGGAGAGTTGATGTTCGACCGTGATTGCAATGTGCAGCTGTGACTCAGTTCTCCTTTCATTCATTCATTACTGCTCCATGTCAACTCACAGAGACTATTGTTCACTGAGAAACTGTCATCATGATTGAAATTAACTGTTTTTTCTTCCTATTTCCAGCCAGAGTGTTTTCAGAACATACTTGCTATACCTTAAATGTTTTAGAAGGCTACAGAGAAGGGAGGGGAATTCCACTGATTCAAAGTTAAAACAGTAAATAAAAATGAACTGTCTCCTAAAAAACATCTATCAATGGATGGTGCTGTGCATAGTCACATTGCAAAGCTGGTAATACATTTTTGTGATCTTCCCTACAAAGATTTTCCATGACTTAGCATTTGAGGGAGGCCACACTTCCCTCATAAGCCTAGGGGAAAATTCACCACAGTTCTCTATTATCATGCACAGATAAGAAACAAGAGATAGTAGAAGCATAGAATTCTCCTGGCCTGACACATTTGGTTACAAATGCCTGAGAAGGAAGTTAAGTGCAATGCAGTTATGGATCCATTCTGCTATTTCAGAATGTTTGGCTGACCCTAGGTTTGCTTGTGCCACTCTGGGTAAAGAAAACAACCTTGAAATAGATTTGGATTAAGGGACAGAGTTGAGGAAAAAGTGGAGAAGATGACTAGTAGTTAGAAACAGATGACTACTGAGAAATGGCTTCAGGGATCTATTCCATTCTACTGTTAAAGCATATCACAAGTGTGGAATTTTTTTTTACTCTTGGGGGAGTGCCACTATCTCAGAAGAGAGTCCAGAATTGGCTCCATGCATAAGCTTTTCCCCAAATTTGGGAATAGAACCATGAGTTGATGTCTCTATAAGAGCTGAAAGACAGGTAGAGATTATATTCCAGTATCCATTCAATTCCAGTTGACATGGTACATCTGTGTCACCATCCCAGTGGGCTCCTCTCCAACATTTCTCACTTCCATGTACTTTGGCCTCTTCTAGCCCATACAAGTGTTCAATCTAAACCAATAAACTTCATTGTATTGTAATTTTTACACAGGCTTGCCAAAATTCTCTCCAAATCTCTTTGTATACATTAGTTGTGATAATAATATTTATTTCAACTCACAATGCTAAACAACTGAACCTTTTGGGGAAAATATCATTTTGTTCTGCTATTGTTTGATATTCTACTCTGGAATACAGAAATCAAATTGCTGTAAAGATACGAAGTTGACCACGTACTAGCCCCCAACAAAAAATGTAAAAAGGTAGAAACAGGTATTACAAATTTTATATTTTATAATGCAATAAGAATAGAAATTGGTTCTATGTCCAGAAACAAAACATACAAACACAAATGAAAACTACTTAACAATGAAATGTTAAATAATGAATGGGTCAAAGAACATATCAAACAAAGATTTAATACAATGTAAAAGAAAATGAATGATAATGATGAATACCAAAATTTCTGGGATGTAGCAAAGGTAATACATGGGGCAGAAGGAAGAAGGGAAAAATAATTATGCATTAATAAAATATAAAACAAAAAGATCAGCTAAATGAATATGCATTTTGAAATTAGAAAAATCAATAAATAAAGCTAAAATGTGCACAAAAAGAAAAGCCAGTTCTTTGAAAAGATTGATAAAATTGATAAATCCTCAGCAAATATAATCAAAAAGAAGAAAATTAAATCAATAAAATGGTGAATGAGCAAGACAAAATTATAGAAAAATTAGAAATAAAATAATTATCAGAACATATGTATAGTTTCATGCTATCAAAACAAATAGAGGAATACTTTCAAAAATAGAAAATATATAAACTATCAAAAGATCAGGTAAATATCTTAAATAACCCAGACTCAGAAAGGAAATGGGAAAAAAACATAAGGGAAAGGGGGAGAACTACTGCACCTGATGATTCACAGCAAAATGGTATCAAAATCGTAAAGAACAGTTAGGATTTATACTTTACAAACTATTCTCAAAACAGATAAAGAAAAAATCCTCTCAGAATCCTTTATATGAGATCAATAATTCCCTAACCTAAGCCAGGGAAAGAAAAAACACAAGAGGAAAACTAAAGGCTAATACCATTAGTATATTTTGATTTAAAAAATAAATAAATAAACAAAATTCTTGTAAAAACACTACAGTGATTTAAGTAAATATGCACTTTGATCAAATGAGATTTATGGCAGGAATTCAAGAAAAACAATGTTAGAAAAACAATCAATATAATTATATTAAAAATTAAAACATCTAAAGTTACATGATCATCTCAATTACTTCAGAAGCATACAAAGCATAATGCTCTTTTATACAAAAAAAAAACTACAAATATTTTGAAATGTTATAAAACACCACTTTAAAAAAATCTATCTTAAAAAAATGTGTATGTGTATGTGTGCACATATGTGTGCCTACATGTAAAGGGCTGAAACTCTTAAAAGGTGTGCTTGAATCAGACAATAGAGCACTTAAGGCTAATTACCTATTGGGCAGTGATTCTATTAGCAAATGTTTGGGAAAATTACCCTTCTCACTGTTCAGTGCTCACTCAATGTTTGGTGAATACAGATAATAGGCAAGGATTAGAATGGGGTATAAACAATCTAGACTTCACTTGGCCCAGAAGACGAGAAAGGGGGTGACTTTGGACTTGAGAATCCAGGAGCCTCTTGGAAGTTTTGTCTGTCTACTTCACTTCTCCCACTAAAAACCAAGCACTCTTATTTATCCTGACTCTGGCTGTTCCTGAGGCCTCTATGAACTAGCCAGACTTTATACCTGCATGCTGCTGGTATGGTGGTTTACTTGGAAAACCCTTAGGAATCAGTAAAGATACTAAGTGAAACAATAACTTCAACAAAGTAGCAGGCTGTAAAATATACCATCAAAAATCAACAGTATTTCTATATAATTATAACAAAATACAGGAAGTAATCATAGAAAGATAAATTGTATTCTTCATAACTCAAAAATTAATAATCTATCTGTAGATCAAACTCCCAAAGCACACAAAAGAATCATATGGATTCACTTGTAAAGTACTCCTTAAAGAAATAAAGAACAATTTGAATAGCTGGAAGAATATTCAGTGCTCATGGATAGACTACACTAATATAATAAATGACAATGCCACTAAAATTTATTTATACTTTTAATGCGACACCAATAAAATCATTAAGTGGATACTTTACAGAGCTTGATAAAATGATTAAAAAATTCATTTGCAAAGTCTCCAAGAAAAAAATAAAGGCAAGGGGAATCCCCATATGGTACAAAATACTGATTACTTCTTTTTTGTAATAGTTAAGAATTGGAAAAAAAGTAAATGCCCACAAGTTGGGAAATAGTTAAGCAAATGGAAAAGTGTCCTATAAGAAATGATGTATGTGATGAGACATGGAAAGATCTATATGAACTGATATAAGGTGAAGTAAAAAGAGCCAAAAACAAACCAACCCACTAATTACATAGTAACTACAACAATATAAATGACAAAAACAACAAACCAAAATATCAGAAGTAAATGTACTGAAACTATAAATATCAAACAGAAGTTGAATGAAGAGATATAAAAAACATTAACTCTTAACCTACCTTTACATAGATACATACATGTGTAAACACATTGTATGTGATTTAAAAAATTTTCAATATATCAGTGACTCAGGTCCCCCCCAAAGGGGAAAAAATACTCTTACTTATATGGGATAGCTTTTGGGAAGGGGCAGGAGAAAGGAAACAATGGATAATCTGGTCATATAAAAAACCAAAAATATCAATAAAAACTAATATTTAATAATTGTTATAGAGAATGTACTGGACAAGCAGTCGGGAGTCAAAAGTACTATTCTGAATTGGATCTAATTGTGAAATAAATGTTTATGCCCAGATAAGTTATTTCCTCTCTTTGTGTCCAGATTTCCTCATCCTAAAAAGGTAATGGGTGTACTATAAATGATGTTCACTGTCCCATCTAGCATTATTCTAAATGATATTTTGAAAAATATATTTGCTTATTTTCATGCATTTAAAATTTGCTTATTTTTCTCTATCTGCCAATTAAACAATAAAATCAAAAACAAACAAACAAACAAACAAAAAAAAAAAAAACAAAAAAAACTCTCACCTAAAACATGTTTAGTTCAGAAAAATAAATTCTCAAATCCCTCCACCCCCACCCTCATTCTCTATCTTTGCCTTTGTTCTATTTCTCTGTCTCTCTGTGTCTGTTTCTCTGTCTCTCTTCTTTTGTCTCTGTCTCTCTCTCTCTTTTTCTGTTTCATAGAAAGTAAATGCTATATGTCATCCTCAGGTTTTTTGGACTTGCATCTTATCACTGTTTTGATTATCAGAGTTTTAATATTTTATAGATTGGATTTTCTGTAGTTTTTTTCACATTTATCAATTATACTCTTTGCTATTATGTTGCTCTGCATCAGTTAATAGATGTCTATTACATTTCATGTATCATAAATGATTTAGCTATTACCCCATAAAAAAGATATTTTCTACTTAGGCTGCTATGCAAAGAACTGATTTTCTATCTTTCTACCTATCTACCTATCCATCTATCGTCTAATTGTATATGTGAATGTACACACATGTATATCATATGTACATATGTGTTTATATATAGATATATGTGTATATATTTATATATACATATATTTCTGATTCTAAGTAATCTAAAATTAACCAAGTCATCTTTAAAATTTATATATATATATATATATATATATATATATATATATAACTTTCAAACGTTGAATTTTTGCTTTCTTTGTTAAGTACCTGGAAAGAGGGGGTGGCTTTTCAATATGCATTTAGAAAACTTAAGAATTAAATCATGATGTGTTCAGCTCAAGAAAACAAATAAGTAGCAGTACTATATTAGGAAAGTAGCAGGTTGTGCATCAAGTATTTCATGAAGGTGACTTTATATGAAAGCACAAAATAACTAACTGAAATAGATCTACTCCTTAGTATGGTTGTCTATCTCCATCAGTATACTAGGGCAAGCAATTATTATATTAAACTTATGTGTTTGGCTACTTGAAACATAAAATGGCTAGAGCATGAAAAGAATGACAGTTGGAAAAATGAAAAGCTTTGTATAGAATATTGATATACCAAATGTTGACATATCTTATTTATTGCCAAATAAATTACTGCCCAGGCAATAACTTTTAAAGAGTCTTAAATTCTGTCCGATTCAAGAACATATAGTAAAATATATTGCTTCTAATTTCAACCAATTTTACCATGATCAAAAGGACTAAATATCTTCATTTCAACTATTCAAAGCTATTAATATCTATTTTGAATATGATTATTGATGTCTAAAATTGAAGCCTTTCTTTTATCACATTTCAGAACCATGAACACTAAAGCTCTTTTAACTAAAACAAAACAAAGGCAAAGACCTAAAATTTGACCCAAATTAGAGATAGAAAAAAGTATCCCTGTTTAATACAAAATTCCTGTTACTTGGAGAAAGAAAACAGGAATTTAAGTCTTCAAATTCATGAAATTTGGGGAAAGTAGATGTGGAACATGAACCTTCTAGAAACATTTAATATGAAGTACTTCAAACAATTATGTATCTATTTTTAAGAAATTCTATTAAAAATTATAAGTTTCTCAAACAGACCAATTAGAGGATGTTTATTTTATAAAAGAATTCTTACCACAATAATGGACTTGCCTTAGGTTATTTTAAATAGCGATCTCCCGCAATTCAATGTTGAATTTTACATTTTTGCTTATACAAAGTTTTTCAAGAAAAAAAATTGCATAAGGTATAAGTCCTTCAGTGTACATTTTCTGAACTTTCATATTATCACTGAATTTCTATGTTAAAGTTCTCAATTAAAATCATATTGAAGAAAATACTATAATACTACAGGAAATATATATTTATATAAGTATATATGCTTATATGTTTTATATATATATACATATGTATGTATGTATGTTTATTTGTTTTTATTTGCTTTTAGTCAGTGTGGCAAATTAGAATTTACCATAACCTGGAAACTAAATTTGACTCAAAATATGCAAAAAATAAAAATGGTGTCAAGTTCAGAATCAGATGTATAATTACTTATTTTTGTTCATTTATGAGGATTTATAACTAAATCCTTTATAAATCAAATGCCACAGTGACTTTAATGCTAGAAAGTTAAAGAAAGGGTAGAAGAAAGACAACATCAGGATCATCAAACAAGAGTTTAAAAATGGAGAAATTATCCAACTGTGCAGAAGGAAAATCTGGAAAAGAACACATCCCAGAAAAAAGAAATGTTACAATGGATTTTCCATACCACTATATCCCAAGTTGATGAAAAGGAATAGCCTGGGGGAAGAGGAGGAAGATGTTTGTTTTAATTAACAGGGAGAATGAATAAGAATTATACAGGTTGAGAAGAAATAGAAGTGATTTGACAATTTGGAGGAAGCATTTATATTCATATTATGGATTTATTGAAGTATAGAATCATTAGATTTCCATCAAATATAGTTTCAGATAATAACTTGCTATAGTATTCTGGTTAAGTTACTAAACCATTGTCTTTCTCAGTTTTCCCATCTGTAAGATTCTTACTGATGATATGAAATAAAATGAGATAAATTTTTGAAGCAATTTGCAAATCTTAGAATGCCCAGAGTCCTAGATTATGAGGATGATGATGATAATAATGATGATTGTGATGATGAATGGTGGATGGCTTTCTCATAGGTATTGGATATGCTATCAGAATGCATCTGATAAAGCATACTTTACCAATGTTGTGACTCCCATCTGGCACATTAATGAGATCTTTATTTTAGCCAAGAGATTAAAATTTAGTTTTATTAGTAATTCTGCATAGCATCCTTGATAAGACAAACCTAAATGTGATTCTACCCTTCCTGGAGATTTAAGACTTGTGGTCTTAATCATGGTTATGACCATAAAATTGCAAATGCTAGATCTAAAATTCTAGATGAGAAGTTCAGGCTCAGACTGTTTCACTTCTTCCAGAGACTACAGCATCTCCGTTTTTCCACTGCAATTATGGGTGTACAGATTTTAACATTATTAGTTTATCCAAGCACTATATAGCTTTTCTTTAAAATTCCTGGAGTGAAGACCATTGTAGTTAATCCTTAGCTCTGCAGATGCTCTGACAGGCTGCATTTCAAGTAAAGGGTCATGCTTAGGGATTTGGAGAACAGAACATTTGCTTATTTTTTTTTAATAAGGACAGCAACCTGAGAAAGCTTAGAGTGAGCTTAAGCAAACCACTTATAATATTTTACAGGAGTCTAGAGTAATTAGAGGGGTAAGTAATATTGCATAAAATGCTAGATTACAGGCGAAGCCAGAGGGACCGTATGAGTACAGCATTGATTTGAGGCTTGAAATGTGTCAAGGAGAGGCAATGTCATGTGCAAAATGCAATGAGCTAGTGTGCATAGTTATGGATTTAAAGCATGCTTGAGTATTTGTGATTTGATATTTCTATTCAGAATGCCAAGCACACTAAAGCACACTTCGACCTAGCCCTTCTGTATTCCTTTCTGACCTTGACTCATTCTACAATACCACTTCCTCTATGAAAATAAAACAGACCCTAGTGGAGAAATGAGTTCTTGCCAACTTACAAAGAAACAAAAGCAATTCTGGTTTTTAGCCTAGTCCTTGAGTTATATCCCAAGTAGGAAAAACAGGATTCCTAAGCTCTGTTCTGAAGCCTGGAGTTTATATTCAACGGTGTTCCTTTTAAACTGATATTACATCCTTCTCTTCGTTGTTAGTGTCAAAAGAAAGAGTTACAAAAGCTTTAGATATTTAGTCTCATTTGTTTCCAATGGAATTTGTATTAAAATACCCCTACACAATTAGATTTGAAACCAAAAATCAAAGAATTGGACAATAAAATCAATATTTTTTCTTGACATGATAAAAAAACCTTTCTCTTTGGGGGTAATTTTTTTTCCCCTTTGGTGTGACCTACTTCAATGACACTTTTTCTCTGTCTTTTTTGCTACCTGATCTTCTTCCTTCTTTCACCTTTCTTTGAATTCTTCTCAAAGCTTTGCTCCATAGAATTTAGGCAAAGAGACAGCAGAGATAGGAAAGACATGTGTATATGTGGGGTGTGTATGTGTGAGTGTGTGTGTATGTATGTATGTATATAATCTACATATGAATACATAAATATATATTTTCTTAATTGTAGCTTGCAGGGAAGTAGTGGAGGAGATGAAAGGGAGATGTGGGTGTGTCTATGTGTGTATATATGTATGTGTATGTATATATCTACATATGTATATATAAATATATCCTTTCTTAATTATAGTCTGCTTGGAGGTAAGAGAAGATGAAAAGGGGAAAATAAAGTAAAAAAGGTGCACAACAGAGAACAAAAGAACAATTTACAAGGAAGTAAAGATGGACACTCATGAATATAATTTCTTCTATTAAAATATATACTTTCTTAAATTGGTATTTGTTACTATATATTTTCAATCCTCCCTGATGTTCTGCTGGGTACATGATAATGCTCTTTTTTGTTTTGTTTCATTTCATTTTTTTGAATTTCTTTTCTGTTTTTGTTGTGCTTTTTTTTTTTTTTTTTTTTTTTTTGCTTATTCTGTTTCATCAAATAAAATAAATTTGGAAAAAAAATTTAGAGGACCAAAGGAGGAAAAAAAAGCTTTGTTCCAATAGATTAGTTCTTCTTTTCTTTCTATTATTTACTTAGATGACTTCTTTTATTCTTTTTTATATTATTTTTATTTTAAAATTAAATGCAAAATCAGAAAAGAAAAAAAGATATTGTCATATATACAATGCACAATAAGAGAAGATTTAATATAAAACAATAAATTTCCATTTCAAGAAAATCTATATAATAAATACTAGCATTGTTTTCAAAATTCTCCACATTTCCTTTGCTTCCTTGTTGGTTTTCTTTTGTTCTTTATTTTCCCCTCCCTCCTAACCTAAAGAAATCTACAATTAAAAATGTATGAGATAATAGATTTATGGAAGTATAGAATTATTAGATTTCAGTCAAATATAATTTGACACTAATTTGCTATGCCATTCAAGTCACTGAATCACTGTTTTCCTCAGTTTGAGTTAATATATTTAAAGCAGTTTGCAAATGTTAGAGTGCCCAGAGTGCTAGATGATAAGGGTGGGTAATATTCTTCTCTAAAATAAGATGTTCTCTGGGAGCAGGTTTCTCAGAGGGCTTCTGGAGGCAGCCTTCCTTTCAGTTCAGTAATCACAAATGCAGCCAGAGATTAAAGTCCAAATCCTATGTTGTCTCCTTCAAAGTCTTATCTCTTCCTGGAGCTCTGTTAGCTTTAATAGAGGCCTATCTCTCTTCTTGATTCTGAGAGTTCCTGCTGCTAGTCCTTTGCCTCTGCCAGCTTTTACCTCTAGCTTTCTCCAAATGTCTCCAAATCCAAAGGTTTGTGCTTGAGCCTCCAGTCACAAAAAATGATGGAAGATGGGATGAATCTGTCTTAGACTCAGAAAGCTTCTAGTGCACTTGTCCTTTCTGGCCCTGATAGCTCCTCCTTATATGCCCCACACTGAGTATACACCAATCATTATATCACTAGGAAACCATTATTTGTTGTAGGATTAAATCATTGCTAGACTAGATTTAACCACTGTGTCCTCAATTCCACTTATTTAACACCTTGTTTCAAGTTCTGGCCCATAACAAGGGTGATGATGTTATTGATGATGATATGCACATACATTCATTCACATGTATACATAGATATTTATATATACATATATACACACATATATATACTCATACACATATGTAAGACTACAATGCACATTTTCTCCTATTATCTGTTTCTATAAAGATAAATCCAAATCTTTCCATCTTTTTTTAAAAAATCAATCAGTTCATCAAATCCTATATCATAGGAATATTCCAACACAATCATATCTTATCTGAAAGATTGTCTATGAAAGCATTTGTTTCCCAATTTTCTTCATTTCTTTTTTTCTTGGATACATAGGTTTTATTTATATAAAAACGTATTTAAAATAATTAAATTATTATTTTTGACACTTCAACCATGCTATTCTTTTGTAGTTTCAGGTATGATACTGATGAATTTATTTCTTTTATATTTCCCACCCTTCCTCCCTAATTTCTTTGAAGTTTTCAACATTTTGTTCTTCTAAATGAATTTTATTATAAATATATAAATTATATATATAAAATATATATATAAATATATAAATTATAATTTTATTATATTATTTATTATATATTATTATTTGCTTTAAACTTAGTAAAATAATTTTTAGTAATTTAATTGGGATGACATTGAATAAATAGACTAGTTAAGTAAAATTGTCTTTGAAAAATTTATATTGCCTTATGCTATCCAAGAACAATAAATATCACTTCAATTATTTTGATCTAAGTTTATTTGTATAAAAATGTTTTATGTTTATGTTTACATAGTTCCTGTGTGTTTTCATAGGAATATGCTCAGATATTTTATAACATCTCAGTATTTTAAATGGCTTAAATCAATATTGAATAATATTATTGACATAGTATAATGTTTCTATTTTTCAATTTTGATTAAATCTATTTTAACTATAACTTTTTTGAGGTCACAATTACTACCCTTGCTTTTTCTACATACAAAATTCCATTCCTTCCTTTATTTTGCCTTTGTGTTTATCTCTAATTTTTATGCTTTCTCAAAGCAACATATTATTGAATCCAAATTTTAAATCTGCTATCCATTTCCATTTTATGGACAAATTCATCTCATTCACAATCTAAGCTAGAATTACTCTTGTATTTTACTCCTTCCTATTGTTTCTCACTTTCTTCCTATTGCAAAAAAATGCATCTCATTTTATTTAATCTATCTCTCTTTACTCTACCTACTACATGCCCTCCTGTTCCTTAACTTAACTACCCCTCTGAGAGTCCTTCCCCTATCTTCTCTCATTCTATCACCTTGCTCTCATATTTCTTTCTGAATTTAGGAGATTTTTTATGCCCTTTTAAATAGATGTAGTTCCCTCTTTAACCCATTCTTAATAAGTGTATTCTAGCACTATCTACTTTCTCCCCTACTAGTTTATTCTGTATCAATTTTTTCTTTTATACCTCATTTTAACAAGATAATTACTTCTTTATATCTCTTCCTACACAGTTTAGTGTTTTTAGAATCACCCCATCATACTCAGCTTAATCCATATCTTTCTCTCAGATTACCCAAATAAAGAAGACTTCTGGGGTCGGAGCCATGATGGCATAGATTGCACACATTTCTCTCTGACCTTCTCTACCACCCTCACACTAATTACAAAATCCAGCCTCTGAATTAGCTCTGGAGTGGCAGAATCCACAAATATTGGAACTGTAACAAATTATCAGCAGAAGAGAATTTTGAGGATTTCCAGGAAGGGTCTGTTTCAATTGGAAACAGGAGGGAGGCAGCCAGCATAACCAGCTGAATACAAATGCCAGCACAGATAGCACAGAGTCCCAGGATGGTGCAGTCTCTGTGTGGTGGGGCAAACTCCAAGTGGTCAATCAGAAAATGGGAGAGAAGCAGCCTAATACAAACAGCTGACCACAAACACAAGTGCAGAGTCCTGGGGCATTGCTGACTCTATGGGTGTTGCTGACTCCTTAGGGCAGTGCAGACTCCATGTGGCAGGAGTTTGCCACATGGGGAATCTACAGGGGTTTACAGCATTGTTGGCCACTCTACCTGGTTGCAAGCCAATAGAACAGTAGAGAAGTTATAAAACATCGAATACAAACAGAAAAGATTAACAGTGAACCCTCAAACGCTAGAATCTCATGAGACCTGGCCATGCCCAGCCAGAATCATCATTGACCCAGCAGCTGTGGCAGCTTGGAAAATCTCCCCCACCCTAAAGGAAGTACTTAATTTTAAAAAATGAGTAAAAAAGTAAAGAGGACTCTGATGATAGATAGCTTTTATGGCAAAAGAGAACAGATTTCAGACCCTGAGGAGACCAAAGGCAGATTGTCTAGAGATGAAACCCCCAAACCTGATATAATCTGGCCCTTATCACATAAGGCTCTCCTAGAAGAAATTAAAAAGCATTTTAAAAGAGAACTAAAAGGAAAATGGGGAAAGGAAATGAAAAATTTGTAGAAGGGTTTGGAAAAGGCAACACAGAAACTATCTGAAGAAAATTCACTACAAAATCAACTTAGTAAAATGGAAAAAGAATATAACTTATTAAAAGATAGATTTGATAAAATAGAAAAAGAAAGCAACTCCCAGAAAAACAGAATTTGTGAAAGAGAAAAAGAAAATAATTCCTTAAATAACAGAACTCATGAAATGGAAAAAACAATTCCATAGAACAAAACAATTCATTTAAAAATTCAATTGGACAAATACAAAAAGAAGTAAAAAAAATAAATGAAGAAAATAATTCACTAAAAATCAGAATTGAACAAATGGAAATGCATGACTCCATGAAACAAGAATCAGTGAAGCTAAACCAAAACAATTTTAAAAAATAGAAAAAATTGTAAAATATCTAATTGGGAAAACAACCAACCTTGAAAAATAGATCTAGAAGAGACAATCTTAGGATTATTGGACTCCCTGAAATACATGATGAAAAACAGAGCCTAGACACTATCTTTCAGGAAATCGTCAGAGAACCTCCCAGATGTTGCAGAAACAGAAGGTAAAATGACAATTGAAAGAATTCATTAAATGCCTCCTGAAAGAGACCCCAAAATTAAACCCCAACGAATATCTTGGCTAAATTTTAGAACTATCAGACCAAGGAAAAAATATTACAAGTAGTCAGAAAGAAGTAATTCAAATGCCAAGGAGCCACAATGAGAATTACTCAGGAGCTAGCAGCTTCCACTTTAAAGACTCAGAGGTCCTGGAATCATATATTCTGAAAAGTGAAGGAACTTGGAATACAGCCAAGAATAAATTACTCTGCTTTTCTTTCAGGGAAGAAGATGGACATTCAATGTAACAGGTGAATTCCATTTATTTTTTTTTATGAAAAGACTAGAGCTAAACAAAAAGTTTGACTTCCAAATATAGAACTCAAGAGAAGCATAAAAAGGTAAAAATAAAAAAATAAAAAACTTTTGAGAACTGTATTTATATTATGGGTATCCATTGAGCATACCTGTATAATCTGATTTTACTGTTATAATATAAAAAAGAAACTAGAGGTGGAATGGGGATTGTTACAGGAAAAAAAAGGGGAAAATGGAGGTAAAATGAGGGAAATTACATCTCGGCAAAGAAAACATATTATAATTGAGGGAAAGAATGGAAGGTGATGAATATTATGTGAATCTTATTTTCATCAGATTTAGCCCAAAGAAAGAATATTAGATAGATTTAATTTTACCAAGAAACATCTATTATAGAAAAGTGGGAGGGGAAAGGGGAAAAGGGAAGAGGAAGGCTAAATAGAGGGGTGAAGAGAAATAGTAGGGAAAAGATATAAAAAAGGGGGATGGTCTCCAAAGGGGGAGGACTGCCTGGGGCAAATAGTGCTCATAAGTAAAATACTGGGGAGGAGGGAAAGGGGAAAAGGAAAAAAATTTGGGGTTCATGGGATGCCAGGAAATACAGAGTTATTAGTTTTAACTGTAAATATGAATGCGGTGAACTCTCCCATAAAAAGTAAGCTGATAGAAGACTGGGATAAGAGCCAGAATCCTACAATATGTTGTTTACAAGAAACACATTTAAAGCAAAGTGATACATACAGAGTAAAGGTAAAAGGCTGGAGAAGAATCTATTATGCTTCAGGTGAAGTAAAAAAATCTGTAATTATATTTTAAAATGCTCTAAATCACTATTGATTAGAGAAATACAAATTAAAACAACTCTGAGATACCACCTCACACCTTTTAGATTGGCTAAGATCACAGGAAAAGATACTGATAAATGTTGGAGAAGATGTAGGAAAACTGATACACTACTGAGTTGTTGCCAGAGTTATGAAATTATCCAACCATTCTGGAGAGGAACCTGGAACTATAACCAAAGGGCTATAAAACTGTTTATACCCTTTGACCCAGTAGTGCCATTACTGGGTCTCTATCCCAAGAAAATCATAAAGGAGAGAAAAGGACCCATATGTGCAAAAATGTTTGTAGCGGCTCTTTTTGTGGTAGCAAAGAATTGGAAAAGGAGTGGATACTCCTCAATTAGAATGGCTGAAGAAGCTATGTTACATGAAGGTATGAAAGTAATGGAATATTATTGTTCTATAAAAATTAAAGAACAAGCTGATTAGAGAAAGACTTGAAAAGATTTACATGAACTGATGCTGAATGAAACAAACAGAACCAGGAATACATTTTACCCATTAACAGCAAGGATATGTAATGATCAACAATGAAAGCCTTGGTTCTTCTCAGTAGTTCAGTGATCCAAAACAATCTTAACAGACTGGACAGAAAATCTGCATCCATAGAAAGATCAAAGGACATTGAATGTAAATTAATATATGCTATATTCACTTCATTTCTCTTTTTTTTAATCTCGCCCATGCTCTGATTTTTCTTTCCCATATGATTCATAAAGCAATGTGTATTAAAAATAAACACTACAAAATAAGAAATGGTATAAGTTTATCCATTACAATTTCATTTTACCAGATCCTGAAATCTGTTCCCTGGGATTCTGTGATCTAATAGATAGTTTCCTTGTATTCCCAAGAGTAATAACTCAAAGTAATATTCCAACTTTTTCCAAAACATACCATCATGCAATTATCCCATCCTTGTTGTCCTTTATGTACTGTCTCCCTCTATTGGAATATAAGCTCTCTAAGGATAGGAACTGTCTTGCTAGTTTGTATTTGTATCCTAAACATTTAACATATTGCTTGGCTTGGGATAAGCCTTTGACAAATGCTTTTTCATTCATTATTTCATTTATTCTGAAAATATGTAGGAAAGATGAAATATGGTGAATAAATCATCTTTGTTTTGTTTTTCTTTGCCAAATTTGATCTGGTCCTTTTTTGTCTAATTGTAGTTTTATGAACCATGGCCAAACTTTTCTCAAGGTCTTTCTGAATTGGTAGAGGAAGAGAGGAAGGAAGGAAGGAAGGAAGGAAGGAAGGAAGGAAGGAAGGAAGGAAGGAAGGAAGGAAGGAAGGGAAGTGAGAGGAAGGAAAAGGGAGAAAAAGAAGGGAGGAATCTAAAGAATTCCAAAGAGAGGAAGAAAAGAATATGGGAATAAAGCAGAAAGAAACAGAAGAATGAAGCAAGCTAGGAGAAAATAAAAGGAAAGAGGGAAAGAACGATTAAGGACTGAAAGAATGAAGGGAGGGATGGATTGTGACAGTAGAGGTTGCTCATTATCCATCATTAACATGGCCCACAACTCCATATCAAAGTAGATAACTAGAATGTAAAGAAAAGAAACAAACAAGATATGAGAGTGAAATGCAATGTGTGGTATAGAAGGTACTAATAAGATTCATATACAAGGTGATTCAGTTTTGCAGGCTGACTCTTTCCATTGATGAATTTTTTCTTGCTTTCTTCCTTCCTTTCCTCATTTCTTCCTTTCCTCCTTCCTTCTTCCCTCTATACCTCTCTTTTTTCACTCTCTTTCTTTCTTCCTTCCCTCCACCCCTCCCTTTTTTTCTTTCTCCTCCATATGATGTGTCTCCTGTCCATAGCCTACATTGTGAGTGGTTCAACACTCCAGAACTTCCCTCTACATTTTTTGGCATTAGGTGACTATTAATATAGTAAAATAATATTATTGAAAAGAATATTTTAATTTATCTTATTATCATATTGGGTGAAAGCATGTATAGGTCTCTGAAACACATTTGGATCTTAAGAATACAATAGAACTAGAATAAAAAATGCTGTAAGAACATCAATTCAACAAAAAAAATCCTTTTATATTAACATCTAGAATTAGATGAAATAGTTTTCATAAACAACAAAAACAACAGCTGTATTCTGAGAATGAAAGAAAAAACTAATTTTTTTTTTACTTATCTTAGTGTTATAAAATGTTGAAGTTAGAGCTCAGAATGAGACTGGAGATACTTCTTAATGTAATGAAAACTCAAAGGTGAATCTCTTTCTGACATCAAGTTAGCCTTAAGGAAACACAATTGTTATCAATAATTTACATTATCTGACTTATTTGGAATGCTATTAGAATGTGTTGTGTTAAAATCCTTGAAATGTGATTTTTTAAAAATGTGGTATTTATTAAGTACATACTATGTACTAGACACTATGCTAGGCATTGGGCATACAAAGATTGAAATAATCCCTATTCCCAAGAAACATGAAAGTATGTCATAAACCAAAGAGCCACATATAGAGACCTTCTTTAGATCCTAAAAAAGTTCTGATTGCAATATTTGGGGGCTGAAACTTGGGAGCAAACCTACCTGTAAATACACATGACAAATGACATTGTTTTCTAGACAGCCTTTCTATGCAATTAAAAATAGGCAAATAAACAAATAAACTTGTAATAAAATGCTAAGAAAACTAACAAGATCCATCTATCAGTATGATGATTTGTTTACAAATAAAGGGAAAAATGATTTAACACCTCAAAGCCCTTAAGTGCTAAATGTAATCATTTAAAGTTTAAGTAATATGTTACAAAATGTACTATTAGTTGACCTATTTCTGAAACTGGCATTAATAGATATTAAGGGTAACTAAGGTCTAATAACTGTATTTTGTAGCAAAGAAAGATTTAACCCAATATGACTTCCATGATCCTGTCTGGGTTCTCAGTCTTATATAAGAACATTAATCATAAAATATGAGAGACTAATACTTTAATTCCTTTTTTTGGTCAATCCTATTGGATTTAGGTCCCTTAACTCATTAAGTATGCCTAAGTAGGCTTCATTCATGTAAATATATATTTGCCGGTTAATAGAAAACATGATCTTAGCTTCTAGCTCTATCTACACTTGCAAAATTTATGGAGGATCAAGTCAAAACATGCATGCTAAGAATAATTCAAAAGCTGGAAAAAGATGGGAGAGTACAAGCAGCACCATTTTCTTGGCTCTGCTTTGAATTCTGAGAAATTTTGCTATGGTTTTAATTTCAATATGACATTTTTGGAAAACTTGGAAAGCATTAATATTTCCATATTATGCAGAGCTTTCCAGGTATATGGAAACAAATGAACAAAGAACAATAACCTTCGATTAGGGATATTTTTCAAGCTAGAGAATCTGCCACTATACCACAATATTTAACAAATGTGCCAAAGTGTCAGCATGAAGAATGAAAACTAAAAAAATGAGTTCTAAAGAGCATTATAAAACATGGGTTCTATAATGATTATATGCAACCAGTCTGATGGGGATCATCTGTGTGTGTGTGTGTGTGTGTGTGTAGAGTGGATAGTGATACAGGAATCATGTTTCATGGAAGAAAGAACACTCATATACAAAATTGCCTTTAAATAAACATCTGACGTGATTTAAAATGTATGATAGGAAACTAAGTCTGACTTCAGTTTTACATATTTGATATTTGATAGCTAGGGAATTAGAGAGTTTAAAAATATCTGACCACCTGTTCATGATCAAAAGGGAGAGAAAGGATACATATTAAACTATTAAGTGATGAATTCTAATACGTTTTCTATAGGCTCAGATGGCACAATTTTATTCCAAATGTTTGCCTACTCATTGATAATAATCCTTTAATATTCTGCATTAAATTCTTCTGAAGCTTAACTTTCTTGCAGTAAATTAGTAACCATGCCAGCAGGCAGAATCACAAGTGAACCTGTAAAATTTTAGTGATACTTTATTCTAATTGCTTTCATAATTGAAAAGATTTAATCACAGAGACTCCACTAGCATTCAAGAATGGGACTAATACATGAATTATAGACTAACCATGCTATATCCAACTTTGATGATACATCTTGGCTCTTGATGAACACAATCCTACTTACAGAATATTCAGATTTAGGGAATGAAAAGTCTTATAATAATTTTAATTTAGTTACTGGTATGAATTTAGAAATTTGTACAAAAGAAAACCATTTTCTTAATATATTTAAAACAAATGCATGTATCATATATTTATATTTTAATTTAATGGGAATTTACATATTTATATACATTATATAATGAATAATTATAAAATGAAAAAATAGCAAAATATGTAGTTTTGCCAAAAATAATATTCATACATAATGTATATGCATATCCTCACTGGCATGAACTTCATTGGAAGGTCCCCATAACAATTAATCACAGGACTTGACCATTCCATTCAACAAAAAAGTGCATAAGTGCATAAACATGCAGGTGTTTACATATATATATATATATATATATATATATATATGTAGTTTAGGTCCTTAAAAGTGATCTATCTGGACATAAAAAGCAATATAGCAAGCTTAAAATGCAATATTATGTGCTGCTTAGCAGTTAAAGAGGGTTTATGTAGAAGAATGATGGATTTAATTTATTTGAAAAAATTATAAGCAAAAGGATTGAATTTAATCTAATATCACTACTAAAGCTTGCTGTAATCTTCTGCAGCATTTGGGCAGTAACCAGGGCCAAAGAGATGATCCTGAATTAGCATAGCATACAAATCAGCTTTTCGATTTTTATCAGATTATCTGCATTACTGGCTAATGCTGATGCATTCAGCAGCATGCAATAAGCCCTTTCAAGCATCATATTTCTATAGTGTAACATATCCTCAAAGCATATTTTAATTGTTTTAACAAGACAAAGTATGCTATTTTTACATGAATAATATTATCAGAATTACATTACATCTCTCCATTTATTATCACTAATGCTACTTAAAAGAGATGTTAATAGAGTAATTCATTCTCATACCATGACCTTGGTCACCAGTACATGATGTTTCATATTCATTATGCTGAGCTAAGAGATGGTTCTGTTATAATATCACTTAATTTATATTCTGAATAATGCTCTGGGGACAAGTTGCTCTTGTGCATTAGAGTTCTATCTAAATCACAATATTTGAAGACAAGTGAAGAAATCAGATACCTTTTTAACAACTTGTTTGCCAACACTTACAACTCCTAAGAACTCAGAGTTCTTTAGAAACACAGGATTTAAGAAGTCTTCCTATGCTATATTAGCGTTAATGATAGATTAAAACTATTTTGAAATACACATTTAATATAGAAAACAACAAAAAGGAGATAGACTGTGCTTTTCATAAATTAAAAAAAAATCATCTTTCTAAAGAATCTTTAGAAACATTTTATCAATGACTATATCCAGCATAATGAGAACTCATCACTTTTGTATATTCTGCAGTGACTGAATCTAAGAATATGACTTGACTATTATATGATGAAGTTAAAACACATTCATTTTTAGGATGATAAGCCAAAAAAAAATGTATGACAGCTAGAAATCATGCATTTTTATGAAGACAAATAACTTTGAAAAATGGTTTAGTGAAAAAAGAATTTTGAACAGTAGCATAGTCCATTGTATTTGCTTAATGACTATTTACATTTAAATTAAATAATTTCTAGATATAATCTACCTCTTAAGAAATGATCGGTTTTAAATCATTCTCTGTTTAAGAAACTCTATTTGTTTTCTTAAAATTTATAACAAATTGAGCTACATTCCTAATTTTTACATTTTAAATTTGTCCTTTAAAATATCTGGCCTCCTAAGTAGTGGAATATTCCTGATCTCATTCTTCAGTATACAAAAGATAAAAGAGAAATGTTTAGGAGGTGTTTACTATATAGCTCTCTTACTAAATAGCTATGTAACATTGAAAAATTGATTTAACCTTTTGGTGTTTACTTTCCTGCTATGATTTCATAATTCCTAGTAGCAACACAAAATTTGGTAATCTTGAAGTCAATGAGGAAAGAAAGCCAAGGGAGTAAAAGACATGTCACATTTCTAAAGAAAATTAAAATTTGTTCCTACAGGGTTTCAAGTTGTTCAATCTTAATGAGTCAAACCTTTAACTTAGAGTCTTAGAAAATTACTGGGGTTTTGAGAGGTTAAGAAGTGGTTTTATATTTAGTATATGTCATAAGTATACTAGAACTCAGGATTTTCTGATTCTTAGGGCAGCTCTCTATTGATTGTGTCATGTTGTTTATTTATTATTGTTGTTATTATTGTAGCTATTGCTGTTGTTAATCTTGTATAAGAATAGCACTTTGAGTGCATTTTTTCTCATGACAGCCCTGTGAGGCAGCTTGTATAGATATGATTGTATTTTAAAGATAAGAAACTGAGATTTAAAGAGGATAAATGACCTAGAGAGATCAAACACCTAATAAGTATAAGAATGATAGGTCCTTGAAAATAATTGATTGATATTAGATTGCATTAACACTTTCAAAAAGTAATTGGTTTCAAGTAGGAGAAATATGAGTGAATTTGTAAAGATTCTTATGAAATAATGTAAAGCAAAAAACAAAGCAGAAGCAATGCAGAATATATGTCAACTGTAACTATATGAAATGAAAAATGAGTAAAAATTTATGAAAAAAATTTAATGGAAATTTAGTAGAAATATCTGAATAATTTATAAATGTTACTTTTGAAATTATCTAATTTAAATATAAAGTTATGCTAATTAGTTTAATTGCTTATAATGATGTTTAATATTGTCAAACATTTTTAGTTTTAAAAAATACAAGAAAATAATCTCTTCGTGATAGCTTAAAAACTTGTAGAATATCTATTTCTAGAATCACAATGATTTGGTTAGGGTTTGTCAAGACAAGTTCTTGGTGGGATACATAATTATCCTTCTGTGAAAATTGAAGGACCTAAATAAGCTAAATTCTTTCAGCAAGATTGCATGTTGCAAACTACCCAGAAATAGAAAGAACCTAGGATTTTTTTCCATGACATTATATTTTTTAACCATTATTATTCTGTATAAGAAGAGACTCTGATATTTACCAGGTAAAGTGATAAAGATGCCCACAGACACTTAAAAGTAATATAGCTCATCGACATTTAACTTATTCACTAAAATTAGTGCTTTCTTTTATATTAATCATTCAATGGATGCATGATCTTGTATTATATGCTCATAGATTTCAAATTAGAAGACACCTAATATCCAAACCAATTCTCTAACTGTCCTGTAAAAGAGGCTAATGGTCCAGAGATGTTAAAATTTTTGCCCAAAATCACGCAGTCAGGAAACAGAAGAGCTGAGCAATTGCTGCCCAAACCCTACCAAAAATCCTCACAAGATCTAAGAATTTATTTGCTATTTTAAAACACTCTGTCATCCTCTCAATGCTAGCTGATTTTCTTACTCATATTAGCCTTTAAAAGCTTATTGAATTAATTTGTTCAGATTTACTTTTTGTTTTTCATTCTTTTCTGTTTTAAAATTATTTGTCAGTGAGTGAATTAATACAGTTCATTCAATATATAAATTTAAAACATTTTAACCAATTTTATTACATAATCCAAGGTTCAATAGCACTGAAAATTATCACCATTATGTATTTAATAATAAAAAATTCTGAATGACACAAAGCTATAGTTATATGACCATATTTATATGTACTTATGAATGTATTTTTATAATATATTAATGTATTTTTGTATAATATATTAAAATGGTGACTCGGTGAATTAATCAACCAATTAACAACCATTTTTTATACAAAGGGAAAATATTATCCAACTTCCAGAAAATTTATAGTCAATCAGTGGAAAAAGCAAGAACTCATAACAATTAATCCTAATGTTTATCCAAAATAAATAAAGAAGAGAGAAAGGCCTGTGATTCCAATAGTATGTGGAACTAACTCTCAGGTGAGGAAATGTTTTCTGTCAATACAAGTTAGCAGTTCTCTAAAGAACATAATTTAGCTGTTGAGAAGCCTGAATGTGTAAATGAACTGTCCAGGGTCACACAGCCAATAAGCATGCATCATAGGAAGGACAAAAACCCAGGTTTTCCTGGCTTTGGGGTTAGCTTTCTGTCTCATGCACCAAAGTACCTCTCTTCAAAATGAATACAGTATCATCTTGCAAGAGGTAAAATGAGGAGTTTTTCAACTCAAGAGAAACTATATAAAGTAGCATTTAAGATGAATTTTGAAGAAAATAGGAGAGAGGTTAAGAAGTTCATTGTAGGAATGGGAATTACTTATAAGAAAGCATAGAGATAGGAAATATGTTATTGGCTAAAAAAGTAACAGGTAGACCAGTGCTGCTACAATAAGGAGTGTACAGAGGAGAGTAAAATGTAATATGTAACTTTTGAAACATATTCTAGGGACAGATTGTGAAGTTCTTTAAATGCTAAACACAGGAGTTCTGTTCTTAGAGGCAAGAGGGAGTCACTCAAAATATCTTAGCTTTTTGACTCTATAAAGACTATGGAATATTTATTTAATTATAGACATTAATATTTAATGATAAGTATGTAATGATAAATGAGATCAAAAGTCACATTTTAAAACAGTGTAACATGTATGTTAGTATATCTGTACATATGTAACATATACATATATTTATACGTATATAACATTTGTTCAAATTGTGTGAATAAAAAAGGTCCATTTGTGTCTGCCTCTGGACACATATAAATGTCAGAAAGGGTTATCATTTCACTTATTAATGGTATTATACATTACATTAAACTAATTTGTTGAGCCCATATGTCTTAAACTTATATTGCACATAAGCAATATAAATAGAGATCAAATTGATGGAACAAAATATTTTTATTATAAAGAATAATATTTTAGTTAATATTTTAATAGGCAATAATCTGTATATTAACATTCATTGGATATAGCTTGACAATAAGATATACAGTTTTCAAATGAAATTTTCTTTCTATTTGACTATGCCTAGTGCTCAATAACATAAGTCAACAAGTAAGAATTTATTAAATGTCTACTACATCCAATACTAATATAGTGACCATGTGTATGTTACATGTAAGTGGAGTTGTGAATTGTAGGTTATAAATTGCATCTTTGATACTGATATAAATTAAGAGGTATCTATTTTGTACTATGCAATCAAAATCTATACACTATTCATCAGAATAATTTGATTCATTGAAAAGAACAACAACAACAAAAATTCAATAGTCTTCTGATCACACACACACACACACACACAAAAGAGGCAAGGCATAAAGCAGAGAATTACAGGATAATCAAAACTACTTGCTACTGTGATTGTGGAAATCCAGTGTAAAGATATTAACTTGTTGAAGAAAGATTTTCTGTGAATCATAAGGTATTCCAGGTAACCCTGTGTGGAAGGCATTAAACAGATTCTATTAAAATTTAGAATATCACTAAGCCACATGAAGGAGATCTATAATCATTCAAAAGCATTTGAACTGATCATATATACAGGAAAGATCAAGTAGATGCAAAATGTTTACTATCCAATAATAATACATAATACAGAGGAACAAGTTGAATCTAAAGCTAGAATATGAGAAAGACTAAACCAGAATCCCTTCCAAAAATACAAAAATCTACAATCAATTTTCCATTGAAACAAAGGACTTTCACTTTAATATCAATTCTCTACTGGCAGTAGACATTGAACAGTCTCCACAAAATTTAAACTGAATACAATTCAGAGGACAAATTTCTTTTATGACTATTTGAAAGCTATGATGAATAAAAAGAACCTTGATATGATAATACAAAAAATAATTAATTAAACTTGCCTGGAGTAATAGAATAAGAAGGAAAAGTAAAAATAGAAAAAATCCACCAATCACCACCTCAAAGAGATCCTATAAAAATTATAATATTAATAATAGTAAAACATATTACTATATAATTTTATTGCTAAATTTTGAAACCATTAGATCACAGAAAAAAATTTACAAACAACAACAATAACACTACTAATTCAAATACGTTAGAGTCACAATGAGAATTGTACAGGATTCATCAACAGTTACAATAAAGGACCGCAGGTCCTGGGGTATTATATATCCATAATCAAAAGAATATGTTATGGGAGTAACCTTCTAGTGACTGCTGGGGATCTAATTCTGACTAGCAGGATGATAATAATACAAGGAGACTGAGAGGCAGTGTCATTCTCTACTCTATCTCCTCTTCCCTCTTGCCTCCAATTTATTTCATTCCCAATTCACAAGCAACATTTGCATCAGTAAAGGCTAATTTGCAATTCCTTCAATTATGGTATGATTGACATCCGTAGGAGCTTTCCAGAGAAATGATCCACCCCTTCACACTTAGGAATGGTCCTTAACCATTCCCCATTTTTTGTTTTATGGGAACATAATTATTTTTTTCCTCCAACAGCATGGTCAGAAAGTTAGTCCAATATTGTGAAGCATGCTGAGGAATGCAAAGAGCACTATCAAAGTCTTTTCCATCTTATTCCTCTGGATAATTGCAGGCTGAGATGCTATTGCAGGTGTTGAATCGAGATCATGGAGGCAAACTTTCTGACAAAAAGAGAATACTGTAGTCAGAATAGGCATTTTTCATAAGTCTTTAATCAGTCTCCTGGCTTGGCCCTTTGATATGCTGGTCCAATTTAATTACCCCAACTGAAAAAGGCTTACTGGGTCTCTTCTCCCTTTCCTTCCCTGAGGGTTACTGAAAGAACTCTCCTGGGAGGATCCTACTAACAAACAACTCTGAAATACTGTTGCTTCTTTATTTCTTGTCTTTCTTGTGTCCCACATTGGGCACTATTTGTTATAAGAGTAACCTGCTAGTGGCTGCTGGAGATCTATTTCTGACCAGCAGAATAGATCCCTTCATGTGAGAGGATAATGATACAAGGAGACTGAGAGGCAGTTGCATTCTCTGACCTCTCTCCTCTTCCTTCTAGCCTCCAACTTATTTCATTCCCAATTCACAAGCAACATCTGCATCATTAAAGGATGATTTGCAATTTCTTCAAGTGTTTTATGATTTATAGCTGTGGGGGCTTTCTGGAGAACTGACCTGTCCCTTCACACTTAGGCATGGTACTTAATAAGAATGAAGGTTGTGGCCAAAAATAGCATATCCAGAAAAATTGTTTTTGTTTTAATATTGAATTTTAAAATGGACATTCAACAGTCAGATTTCAAGATTTTGTCTCAAAAAATGAACTCAGTAAATGAGTCAACATCAAAGACTAATTTCAAGAGATTCGATAAGGACAAATTGTTTATGTTTTATATATGAAAATGTAAACCATATGTCTAAGACTGACTTTAGTAATCCGGTAGTCCAAAAGAGAGATGGGGACAGAGTTGAATATTATGTCTCCAAAAAGCAAAACTATATCAAGAAAAGCTATAAGTAATTCTATATGAATGAGGTGGAATAGCAAGAGGAATAGAGGAATTAGATGTCGGAGGAGATATGATACTTCTGAAAACTTACTGGCATTGAGAATGATTTAAAGGGGGGATGGTGTGTGTGTGTGTGTGTGTGTGTGTGAGTGTAGATTAATTAGAAAAATATAAAGAGGGAGGGAAAAGGTAAGTAGAGAGGATAAGGGAGGGATCTATAAAAAGGGGGAGGATGGGAGAGAAGAAGTAAAGTAATATAGCAAGACAAGGTAACAGAAATAAATAGAAAAGTTAGTAGGGACAGGAAATAGACATAAACAAACATAATAACAATGATCAAAAGTATAATTTATTAGAAAAAAGAAGTAGGGATTGCAATCATTGCTTTCAGACAATGTCAAACTTAAAAAAAAAACATTCAATCAAGAAAGAAATCTACTTTCTATGTCATATAAAATTTGTTTTAGATGTATGTATATGTATGTGTATTTGAATATGCATAAAGAACTATATATGTGTGTATATATGTATATGTATATATCCTGTGTGTATATGTGTGTGAATAGTTATAGATACATAAATATATCCATATTTAACTACAGTCTGTTTTGGGAAGATGGGGAAGAGGAAAGGAGATAAAATAATTAAGTAATTCTTGCATAACAGAAAACAAGAGAAAAATTATAAGTAAACAAAGAAAAGATGGACAGTTATAAATACGATGTCTTTGATTATTATATATGCTTTCTTGAAATGGAAATTTATTGTCACATATTTTGAATACTCCTCAATGTTCTGGTGGGTACATAGGAATGTTTTTTAGTTTTCTTGTGTGTTTTTTTCCTGTTCTTTTTTCTATTTTGTTTTTTCTTGTTCTGTAAGGAGGGAGAAGAGAAGGAAGGAAGAGAGGAAGGAGAGAGGAAGAGAGGGAAGAAGGGAGCAGGGAACAAGAAGGGAGAGAGGGAAGGAAGGAAGAGGAAGGAAGGATGTGTTTTGATTCATGTATATAATTGGATTTAAGTCAGGGAGTTACATGAAGTCTTCATCCTCTCTCTTCTAAAGTATCACTGTCCAGTGGTAGGACAGAGTCAAGATGACTGGTGATAACTCAAAATACAGTGGATGATGTTCTTGTCTTCAATTTCTAACCAGGCTCTAAATGCTCCCCAACACTTGCTTCACCTGCCTTCATGGCCATTGGAAGAAATTATTCTTATCTGCCCATTCCATCAGAGAAAATCTTTACATGTCTGAGGTAGATACCTCCTAACTCCCCATAGGGTTTGAGACTCTTTAGTTACTCTCAAGTTGGTTTTCCAGGATCTGTCAAAATGTTTTCCAGGCATCATTGCTGTACATGCTACAGCTTCTTGGCACTAAAGGTGAGAGTTAGTGTAATGGGCTGAGGTTTGAGCTGATGCACTGAGGTCCCAAGTACATGAGGCTAGATAGTAATTGGGCTATACTCTATTAATACATGATTGGATAAAAAATGGTCCCTGCCCACTCTCCGTGCAAGTCCTGATGTGTTGTATAGGAAATGACGATTTTGGTGGGTGGAGGCAGAGAGAGAGACAGGAAGAGAAGCTGGGAGAGATTGGGCTGGGTTCGAGACTCCGAGCTGCTGGTTGTGTGGCTGCTGGTCGAGCTAGCTTCTTGACTCAGCTGCACACATTGCTATCACCGATTCTCTTCCACCTCCAATCCTTCTTCACTGAGAATAAAGACTGACGATTTTCCCCTAACCTGAATTCCTGTCTCGTGCTGATCTTAAAATACACGATCTTTACAAGTTAGGTGGATCAGGTGGACACCAAAGGTGGAAAGCTGTCCTGTAAAGGGCTAGGCAGCCTTCATAGCAGAGGTATTAGTCTTCCTTGAATACATCTTACACCCCAGAAAGGAAAGAAAGAACATCACAACATATGCAAGCATAGATAGACTGCACTCTGCTTCATTAAGGAAACTCCTAAATATAAGAGATCAGTAATCTCCTTGATCATATGCAAATGTCACAGAATGACTTCTATGGACAGTAGCATGAACAATTTACATGGTTGGTGAGTTACATAGTTTCCTTTAATTACATAAAACAAACATTATTCTGTTATATCTGCAATGAAAGCCTATTTCTCTGTTTCTGGGTTTTAGTTTTTAAACCCAAATTAGTCCCTAAACTAGATCAGTGTCTTTCTATCTATGGTAAAATTTCCTTTTCCCAAGTTCTGCCTTGCTTCTACCACTATTCAGTAATTTATTGTTCTTTCTGTATCTTTGTGAAGGTTATCAGTAGTTTTTGAAAAGACCAATTGGTTGGGAAATAAGTATCACAGAGGGTAAAAAATGAATCGTGAAAAGGGGAAGGTTGGAAGAGGAATATCGAGGGTAAACTATGTTATGGGTAGCATAAATGATATACAGCCACTTCTTCAGCAAAGCTTTTAGCATATTTGAGCCTCAGTTTTACTACTAATTAATCTTGGAGTCAAAGAAATCTAGTGATGAACTGAGCAACTTGTTGATTATATTGATTTATTGTTTTGATTTGATATCTTTTATTATGACAAAATGGAAAGAATATTATTTGGAGTCAATTAAAAATGTAGTTTGAATTCTAGCTAAAATTTTCTTTCTTGCTGTGTGATGATGGGGGGGAAAAGCTCTTATAGCTTCAATTTCTTTATATGTTAAGTGATCATACTAATACTAATAATAAAAATTAAAATAATTATATATATATATATATATATATATCACAATATTATTGAGAAGAAAAGACTTTTTAAACTTCAAAT
The DNA here is from genome assembly GCF_902635505.1 of Sarcophilus harrisii. Classification (NCBI taxonomy): domain Eukaryota; kingdom Metazoa; phylum Chordata; class Mammalia; order Dasyuromorphia; family Dasyuridae; genus Sarcophilus; species Sarcophilus harrisii. The sequence goes on along the minus strand of NC_045426.1, from coordinate 530,613,780 downwards.
GGCTATATAAATGTAATCTATTATTATCATTCCTTACCTAATCGCAAAAATGTCTCACAGTTCTATGAGTATGTGTATGTGTATGTATATGCATGTGTGTATACATTTTTTGTAGGAAATACAAATATCCTTATGCTAATGTATAGAAGAAATTGAAGTTCATGTTTTTTTTTTATTTTTCTTAAGCTTTTTATTTTCAAAATATATACAAAGATAGTTTTCAACATTCACCCTTGCAAAAACTTTCTCTTCCTCCCTTCTTTACCCACTCCCTTAAATGGTAAGGGATCCAGTATATGTTAAACATATACAATTCTTTTATGCATATTTCCAAAATTATCATGCTGCACAAGAAAAATCAGATCAAAAAGGGAAAAAAATGAGAAAGAAAACAAAAAGTATGCAAACAACAAAAAAGTGAAAATACATTGTTGGGATCCACATGTCTCCACAGTCCTTTCTCTAGGTATAGATGGTTTTCTCTATTACAAGTCCATTGGAACTAACCTGAATCACCTTGCTGTCAAAAAGAGCTAAATCCAATAAAATTGCTTGCCGGCCAAGATGGCAGAGAGGACACACACATCTATCCAGACTCCTTCTCATTCTCAGAATACTTTTTTTTTTTCATGACAAGGCATCAGAAATAGTGCTTGACTGAAAAAACCTACAAATAAATTACCAACAGAAGATATCCTCAAAATTCACCAGAAAACGTCTGTATTTGCTTGCAGGCAGACATGGTTAGATCAGGCCCAGTCTACAGGTAGGCAGGGAGAGCATGGCAGTCAGCGAGAGCACGGAAGGTAGCTCACACTGAGCAAACCAGAGGTGGGGTGGGGTGTAATCTCAGCCATTTCTGCAGGGAGAACTTTACCACAGTGTGGCTACTTTGCCCTGGCAACAAGCCAGTAGATCAGCAGAGAAGCTATAAACACAGCGAGTAAAGACTATAACCCTGAAAAGCTAGGGACTCTTAGGACCTGGCCACACCCACACAACACCAAGAGTGACTTAGCATGCTCTCAGAGTCTCAGAGTGCAGACCCAGCACAGCCATTGCTTCCTGCTAGTGCCTCACTGCTGCCCCCTGCAGTCTGTAGAGGAAGCTTGGTAATACCATCCAGCAGACCGCATTTGCTTTTTTTGTTAGTTTGTTTTCTTTGAGTCTTCATTGACAAAATGAGCACAAAATTAAAGTGGGCTCTAACAATAGATAGCTTCTACATGGATAAAGAGCAGACTTTAAACCCTGAGGATACTAAAAACAGAGTGTCTCCAGATGAATCCCCAAAGTAGGATATGATCTGGTCCCCAACACACAAGACTCTCACAGAAGAAATTAAAAAGGGTCTTACAAGTGAGCTAGAAGAAAAATGGGGAAAGGAAATGGAAACTTGGCAAGAGGGTCTGGATAAGTCATCCCACTCATTTAAAGATAGAGTGGATAAAGAAATTAAATCCCTGAAAAACAGAACTAGTGAACTGGAAAAGGTAAACAATCCAAGGAAAACAGCATTAGTGAATTGGAAAAAGAAAATAGCTCTCTAAAAAATAAAATTGGCAAAATGGAAAAAAATCCCATAGAACAAAACAACTCATTTAAAAACTCAATTGGACAATGACAAAAAGAAATTTTAAAAAAGTAAATGAAGAAAATAATTCATTAAATATCAGAATTGAACAAATGGAAATGAATGACTCGAGGAGACACCAAGAATCAGCCAAGCAAAACCAAAAAAATGAAACAATGGGAAAAAATGTCAAATACCTTCTTGGGAAAACATCAGACCTGGAAAATAGATCTAGGAGAGAGAATCTGAAAATTACTGGAATTCCTGAAAAATATGATGAAAAAAAAAAGATCCTAGACACTATTTTCCAGGAAATTATCAAAGAGAATTGTCCAGATGTTATAGAAACAGAGAGTAAATAGACATTGAAAGAATTCATTGATCACTTACTGAAAGGGACTCTAAAATTAAAACTCCAAGAAATATTGTGGCTAAATTTCAGAACTATCAGAGCAAGGAAAAAATACTACAAGCAGCTAGAAAAAAACAATTCTAATACAGAGAAGCCACAATAAGGATTACTCAGTGTAATGGGCTGAGGTTTGAGCTGATGCACTGAGGTCCCAAGTACATGAGGCTAGATAGTAATTGGGCTATACTCTATTAATATACATGATTGGATTAAGAATGGTCCCTGCCCACTCTCCTTGCAAGTCCTGATGTGTTGTATAGGAAATGACGATTTTGGTGGGTGGAGGCAGAGAGGGAAGAAGACAAGCTGGGAGAGATTGGGCTGGGTTCGAGACTCCGAGCTGCTGGTTGTGTGGCTGCTGGTCGAGCTAGCTTCTTGACTCAGTTGCACACATTGCTATCGCCGATTCTCTTCCACCTCCGATCCTTCTTCACTGAGAATAAAGACTGACGATTTTCCCCTAACCTGAATTCCTGTCTCGTGCTGATCTTAAAATACACGATCTTAACATTTGATGCCCAACGGTGGGAACCAAGGACTGAAGAAGTCTACGGTGACCAGGAACTTGGGTGAGTATTGTTAATAGACAAATAAGGAATTTATTTTCTTAAAAACTAAACCAGTAATCTTTTTTTTTTTTGTCTAAAATGGGACAAAGGCTAGCTAAAGACTCTCCATCCCCGCCCCCAACCCCACCCAAGAGTGGTGCTATGGAAAGCATGATTAAGCTGACAGAAATACATGGGTTACTTATAACTTGGGAACAGATAGCGAGATTTGTGGGTATATTAAACTGCATCTCCCTTGATCGTAGAGGAGGAGCAGATCTCTCGAGATAACTGGTACCGGTTTGACAAGAGATGTTCATACATTTCAGAGAATATGGTCCTCATTCAATTCCCATGGAGGCATTTTATTTATACAATGTATTTCAGTTAGCACTAAGAATCCCTAGAAGAAAGAAAAAGCCCTTGACTCCTTCCACTCCTCCTCAAATTAGCCATGATATTAAGGAGGAAGACAATGAAGAGATTAATGACCATATCCCACAGGGCATGGAGACTTAAGTGAGCAAGGGTTGATGACCTTTCCCTCAGGAGGCGGCTTCAGCACCCCAGGAGCAAGTGATTGACTCTCCTCCACCAACTCCACCCTCGGGGATGGAGGGAGGAGGGGCAGTGGGGGGGGGGGCAGTGAGGGGACCAACCTTGAGCAGGCTTCAAGAGGGCTTAATGAAGGCCAAAGAAAAGGGTGGGGACATCCGGGAGCTACAACCACTTATGTTTCCTGTAATTTCCCAGTCTAATGCCTCAGGTCAACAAAGTCGAAGATACGCTCCTTTTAATGTAGAAATCATTAAAGATCTTAAAAAGGCCTGCACTAATTATGGGGCTACATCAGCTTATGTTAAGATGCTGTTACAGAATTTGGCTTTCGAAGTCTTGACTCCTGATGACTGGAAATCTATAGCAAGGGTATGCCTAGAACCTGGACAAAATTACATGTGGCTTTCTGAATATAGTGAGCTCTGTAGGATACAAGCCCAACAAAATAATCAAAATGTGTCTCATGCTGCGATCACCTATGACCTACTACAAGGTATAGGTCCATATGCAGATGTCACAGCACAGGTTAATTATTCAGTAGCAGCATATGAGCAAATTGCTGCTAATGCTATCAAAGCGTGGGATTCGATTCACAATAAAAATGATAAAGGTGAGGCCTTCACAAAAATAATGCAAAGGCCAGATGAGCCCTTTGCTGACTTTGTGGGATGTTTGCAGACTGCTATCACAAGAACTAATGGGGAAAATCCAACAACAGATGTTTTAATAAGGCAACTTGCTAAGGAAAATGCTAATGAGGTGTGTAGAAGGATTATACTAGGACTGCCCAAGGATGCTCCTTTAGAGGAGTTCATAAGACGCTGTGCCACAGTGGGCACAAATGCCTTTTATAGCCAGACTATGATGCAGACTTCCCAAGATCCCAACATGGGTAGACAGGGTCCCTTCCAGCAAGGGACTTCTAGAGAGAAACGGCAATGCTTTCAGTGTGGTAAAGTAGGGCATCTGAAAGCTCAATGTTGGTATAGAGGCAGAGTGAGAAAGCAGGGTGGAGAACAAGACCCAGTATCCCATGTCCAAATGCAACAGAGGCTTCCATTGGGCCTCAGAATGTAGACAGGTTCAGGGAATGGGATGAGGGCCCAGCCCCAGGGCCCCAGGCAAAACACTTGGGGCATGATGGCAGCCAATGGTGCACCCAGAGAGTGCCTAGACGGCCAATACCCCAATATGACCAATCAGCCAAGAAGCCATATGATGGCAGAAAGGGATTACACAATCAATCAGCCAGGAAGCAACCTGATGGAAGAAAGGGATTACAATTAGGGAGAATAGAGTTGTGTGCAGCTGAGACAACTGAGATACCCCCTGGAGAGGTGAAATCTGTTCCTCTCCAGCCTATGGATCCCTTGCCTCCAGGCACAGTAGGCTTGACCATTTTACCTCCTGAGAGTACGTACAAAACAGTGTCCATCCACATACTGATGTGGGAAACTGGGGAATGTGTAGATAATATCCCAGTCACCAATATAGGCAGACAATGTGTGACTTATCACCCAGGAGAAATAGTAGCATCAGGTTTACTCATACAGAATCCTAATAAGCAGCCTGGTGATAGTCACCCAGATTCTGATTCCAGATCACAAAATCCAGCAGTTTACTGGACAGCAGCTGTAACAACTGACTGACCTATGCTCACAATCTATATAAATGGCCTTCCATTGGAAGGATTGGTAGACACTGGTGCAGATCGGACGGTCATTAGAGGTGCCAGCTGGCCCAGTCACTGGCCAAAGATTAAAGCAGACACTTACATGTCTGGCGTAGGAGGACTCAATAGCAGCTGAAGTTAGTGCTGCCCCTATGAGATGGACTTTTGAAGGCAAAACAGGAGTTTTACTCCTTTTATAGTTGAAAAATCCCCATCAATCTGTGGGGAAGAGACGTTTTACAGCAATTAGGGTTAAAATGAGTACTTCGGTTTTTAAGCAGGGCTGCTGTTGAAGGCCTGCCAACACTTTCACCTGTTCCTATCCAATGGAAAACTGATACACCAGTGTGGATAGAGCAGTGGCCCTTAAGTAAAGATAAAATTCAGGCCTTATTAGATATAGTACAGGAACAGCTTGACCAAGGACACTTAAAACCTTCTCTAAGTCCTTGGAATTCCCAGTGTTTGTTGTGAAAAGAAATCTGGAAAATGGAGGATGTTAATGGATTTAAGAAAAGTGAATGAACAGATGGAAACTATGGGAACTCTTCAGCCTGGACTTCCATCTCCTACTCAGTTGCCTAGAGAATGGCCTCTTTGGGTCATAGATATTAAGGATTGTTTCTATTCTATCCCTCTGGATAAGGAGGATATGAAAAGATTTTCCTTTTCAGTGCCCAGCGTTAACTTAGCTGAGCCTTATAAAGATATGAATGGACAGTTTTACCACAGGGAATGAAAAACAGCCCTACTATGTGTCAAATGTATGTTGCTGCTGCTCTTGCTTCAGTAAGAAAAGCATTCCCAAAAGTTATGCTATTACATTACATGGATGACATTTTGGGATGTGCACCTGAGGAACAAATGTTAGAGGCATGTCTACAAAAGACCATAGAAACACTAAGGAATTACAAATTATACATAGCACCAGAAAAAATTCAAAGACATGCTCCTTTTCAATATTTAGGATATGAAGTATACCCTAAGGTGCTTACAGTTCAAAAACTCTCCTTAAGAACAGAAAAGCTAAACACATTGAATGATTTTCAGAAATTGATAGGAGATATCCAATGGATGCGACCAGTGTTAGGGCTTGACTACCTATCAGTTACAACCGTTATATGACATTTTAAGGGAGACAGTGCTTTAAATTCACCACGCCAGCTTACAAAAGAAGCTCAAGAGGCTTTGAGAGAAGTTGAACTGGCTTTATCCAATGTGGTTGAAAGAGTCACTCAAAACCCTTGAGATATCAGTTTTGCCACACAAGAGGCACCCACAGCAGTCCTTCATCAAGGACACAGTGTGATAGAGTGGTGAACCTCCCAGCACAACCAGATCAAAGCCTTACACCTTACCCAGTGCTTGTGTGCTAGAATTTTATTAAAGGCCACTAAGCGAGCAGTACAATTATCTGGGACAAGACCTGATAAGATATACACCTTTTATACCAATACACAAATTAATGTGTGTTGTGAGACCATGCCAGAGTGGCAAATTTTATTAGCCATGGCTCCAAATTTTTTACATGGGTCTCCATTAAAGATAATCTAGACTATTACATAATTGGCGATGGACTCTTGAAGAAAAAGTTTCTAAAGTTCCTCTTCAAGGACCAACAATCTTCACGGATGCATCCAAACATAATATTTGTGCTGTGTACTTCATGATCTAACTATAAAGAGAAGTAGTCAGAACTCCTTTTCAGTCCACTCAGCAGAATGAATTGTATGCATCATTCTAGCTCTTACTTATTATCCAGGAGACATAAATATAATATCTGATTCGGCCTATTCAGTAGGTGTGGTACAAAGAATTGCCACAGCCCAAATAAAATTTGCAGCCTCTAATATATATCAGCTCTTTAAGAAACTTCAAGAGCAAGTGAGAAAGCATCCAGGTAAGATCTATATATTACATGTCCATTCTCATAGTGGACTTCCAGGTCCCATATTTGATGGCAATTCAAAGGCAGATAGCCTTCTAACTATGTTGGTCAATACCCCTTTGTTCCAAGAAGCTCAGGCATCTCATTCTAAATATCATCAGGCTGCCCGAGCTTTACGTTTACAATTTGAATAACAAAAGAGAAGCTAGGAGCATAGTAAAAGCCTGTATGGCTTGCCTTCCTTTCCACGTCCCTACACTGCCCCAGGGAAGAACCCTCGTGGTTTGAGACCCAATGAAATCTGGCAAATGGATGTGACCCATTATAAATCTTTTGGTCGTCTGTCTTTCATCCATGTTGTGGTAGACACCTTTTCAGGATTCACTTTTGCAATGCCAGCAGCAAAAGAGACAGCCCGAGTGGTCACTGAATTCTCATACAAGCATTTGCCATTATGGTGTAGCAAAGCAATAAAAACAGACAATGGTCCTGCTTATACTTGAAACATTTTGCACACTTTTGTGCACAGTATAAGATTTTACACACCACAGGCATACCTTTTAATCCTCAAGGACAGGCAATAGTGAGAGGAGAAACAGAGATATTAAGACACTACTCCAAAACACAAAAGAAAGGGGAGCCACAGGTAACCCTAGAGAACTTCTAAATCTAGCTCTTTATACTATTAACTTCTTGATTTTTGACAAAGATGCACTGGCTCCGGCTGACAGGTTTTATAACCCACCGGAAGGTCAGTGTTCAGTGCGAGCAGCTCCACTATCTTTAGATAATCGCCAGGTGATGTGGAGAGACCCAGAAAGTGGTGAATGGAAAGGACCAGATAGGCTAACTGCTTTGGGGAGAGGGTTTGCTTGTATCTCTACAGGTGGAGAAGGAATCAGATGGGTGCCAACGAGCCATATTCGCCTTGTCCATCGCAGAGAGATGGAGCAGACCTTTGAAACAAAGGAGAAGACCCAAGAAATATCGGGTGGTGCTGTTGCTGATTGTGCTCACCATTGAAAGAGCGTGGCAGTTATAGCGTTTGACTCATGGACATCAAAGATTGTCGGACTTCAAAACACTCAGGAATCATTGGATTCTCTGAGCCATAGGACTTGAAAACCCTCAGGAATCATTGGATTCTCTGAGCCATAGGACTTGAAAACTCTCAGGAATCATTGGATTCTCTGAGACATAGGACTTTGAAAACCCTCAGGAATCATTGGATTCTCTAGACAGATGAACCAGAATCATTGGATCTCTGAGACAACTGAAAACCTCAGGAATCATTGGATTCTCTGAGAAATGATAAGACTGTTACAACACTTCAAAATCTGCTGGAATCATTGGATTCCCTAACACATAAAAAGACTTTTCAGGACTTCAAAACTCAGGGGATCATTGATTCCCTGACATGTGAAACAATGGACAATAGATTGGTTTTGGACTATCTCTTGGCTGCTGAAGAAGGTGTATGTGTGACTGTTGTTTACATACCCACCTTCTAGGACTTCTGGTGATCTTTTCCAACACCATGTTGATTTATATTGTTTGCTATTCCTCTACTTGTGTGTACAATTCATGTTTGTTACACCACATCGAGCCTGCACTGACTGAGGGGAGGGTCATCCCTAATAGCCTCTGCGTTATTGCTATGTGCTTGTGTAATACCTCCCATGCTGATGGGTTTGTGCATAATAAGACCCTTCAGCCCAGAAACCTGCTAGCAACCTCCATTTCCCTTTGGTGCTTTTCATCTCCCTTCCTGAGATGTCAGGTAGGGCGTGATCATCTCCTTTTTAGTGCTTTCACCGCCTTTTCTGAGAAGTCAGGAGGCTGTGATCACCTCCTTTCGGTGCTTTCACCTCCTTCCCTGAGAAGTTAGGGAGGCTGTGATCACCTCCCTTGGGGCTCTGACCTCCTGAGGAGTCAGGGATGGCATGACCACCGGTGTTCTAAAATAAAAGAAAGGGAAATGTAATGGGCTGAGGTTTGAGCTGATGCACTGAGGTCCCAAGTACATGAGGCTAGATAGTAATTGGGCTATACTCTATTAATATACATGATTGGATTAAGAATGGTCCCTGCCCACTCTCCTTGCAAGTCCTGATGTGTTGTATAGGAAATGACGATTTTGGTGGGTGGAGGCAGAGAGGGAAGAAGACAAGCTGGGAGAGATTGGGCTGGGTTCGAGACTCCGAGCTGCTGGTTGTGTGGCTGCTGGTCGAGCTAGCTTCTTGACTCAGTTGCACACATTGCTATCGCCGATTCTCTTCCACCTCCGATCCTTCTTCACTGAGAATAAAGACTGACGATTTTCCCTAACCTGAATTCCTGTCTCGTGCTGATCTTAAAATACACGATCTTAACAACTCAGGATCTAGCAGTGTACACATTAAAGGATCAAAGGGCCTGGAATCCAATATTCTGAAAGGCTAAGGAACTTGGTATGCAGCCAAGAATAACCTATCCAGCCAAAATGAGCATTTTTTTCCAGGGAAGAAGATGGACATTCAATGAACTAGGTGAATTTCATCTATTTCTGGTGGAAAAAAACGGAACTAAACAAAAAGTTTTATCTCCAAATAAAGGACTCAAGAGAAACATAAAAAAGTAAAAAGAAATCTTGGGAACTATATTTTTTGTTATAAATATACATAAAGAACACATGTATAATATGTTCTAAAAACTAGAGGTGGAAAGGAAATTGAACCAGAAAAAGGGTAAAGTGGAGGTACTACATCTCATGAAGAAACAAAGGAAACCTATTATATCTGAGGGAAAGAAAGGAGTGGGGTGAATATAGTGAATATCTTACTCTCATCAGAATTGGCTTAAAGCAAAAAATATTAGACATATTGGATGTACAGAGAAACTTTTCCCACCACATTGAAAAGTGGGAGAGGAAAAGTGAAAAGGGAAGGAATAAGCTAAGCAGAAGGGAATATAGAAATTGTGAGTAAAAGGGGTAAGAAAGGGGGAGGAACTCTAAAATGGGGGGAGGGATCCTAAAAAGGGAGGGCTATGAGAGGCAAGTGGTACTCACAAGTTTAATACTGGGGAGAAGGATAAAGGGGAAGAAAAGGAGAAAAGTAAAAGCAGGGGTTAACAAGATAGAAAGTAATACAGAATTAGTAATTTTAACCATAAGCGTGAATGGTGTAAACTGCTCCTAAAGCAGATAGCACACTGGATTAAAAGCCAGAATCCTACAATACGTTGTTTACAAGAAACACACTTGAAGCAGGGCAATACATACAGACTAAAGGTAAAACGCTGGAGCAGAATCTACTATGCTTCAGGGGAAGTCAAAAAAGCAGGGTTAACCATACTGATCTCAGGTCAAGCAAAAGCAAAAATTGATCTAATTAAAAGAGTTAAGTAAGGGTACTATATCTTGCTAAAGGGTAGCATAGATAATGAAGCAATATCAACATTAAACATATATGCATCAAGTAGTATAGCATCTAAATTCTTAAAAGAGAAATTAAGAGAGCTGTAAGAAGAAATAGACAGCAAAACTATAATAATGGGAGATCTCAACCTTGCACTCTCAGAATTAGATAAATCTAACCACAACATAAATAAGAAAGAATTCAAAGAGATAAATAGAATACTAGAAAAGTTAGGTATGATAGATCTTTGGAGAAAACTGAATGGAAACAGAAAGGAGTACACTTTCTTCTCATCAGTTCATGGGACCTATATAAAAATTGGCCCTATATTAGGACATAAAAACCTCAAATTCAATTGCAGAAAGGCAGAAATAATAAATGCATTCTTTTCAGATCACAATGCAATGAAAATTACATTCAATAAAAAGCAAGGGGAAAATAGGCCAAAAATAATTGAAAACTAAATAATATCATATTAAAGAATGACTGGGTGAAACATCAAATTATACACATAATTAATAACTTCACCCAAGAAAATGACAATCATGAGACGTCATACCAAAATGTGGGGGATGCAGCCAATGTGGTAATAAGGGGAAATTTTACATATCTAGAGGCCTACTTGCATAAAATAGAGAAAGAGAAGGTCAATGAATTGGGCTTGAAACTAAAAAAGCTAGATAAGGAACAAACTAAAAACCTCCAAACACTAAACTTTAAATTCTAAAAATAAGAGATTAATAAAATTGAAAGTAAAAAACTATTGAATTAATTAATAAAACTAAGAGTTGGTTTTATGAAAAAAACCAACAAAATAGATAAACCCTTAGTAAATATGATTAAAAAAAGGAAAGAGGAAAATAACATTGTTAGTCTTAAAAATGAAAAGGAACAACTTGCCACTAATGAAGAGGAAATTACTGCAATAATTAGGAGTTACTTTGACCAACTTTAAGCCAATAAATTTGATAACTTAAATGAAATGGAAGAATATCTTCAAAAATATAGCTTGCCCAGAGTAACAGAGGAAGAAGTAATTTGGTTAAACAGTCCCATTTTAGAAAAAGAAATAGAACCAGCTATTAATTAACTCCTTAAGAAAAAATCCCCAGGACCAGATGGATTTACATGTGAATTCTACCAAACATTTAAAGAACAATTAACTCCAATGTTATATAAACTATTTGAAAAAATAGGGATTGAAGGAGTCCTACAAATTACTTTTATGACACAGACATGGTACTGATAACTAAACCAGGTAGGTTGAAAACAGAGAAAGAAAATTATAGACCAATCTCCCTAATGAATATTAATGCAAAATTTTAAATAAAATAATAGCAAAGAGATTACAGAAAATCATCCCCATGATAATATATCATGACCAAGTAGGATTTATACCAGGAATACAGGGCTGGTTTAATATTAGGAAAACTATTAGCATAATTGACTATATCAATAACCAATTTAACAAAAACCATATGATCATCTCAATAAATGCAGAAAAACCATTTGATAAAATCCAACATTAATTCCTAATAAAAACACTTGAGAGTGTAGGAATAAATGGACTTTTCCTTAAAATAGTCAGGAGCATCTATTTAAAATCATCAGTAAGCATCATATGTAATGGGGAATAACTGGAACCATTCCCAGTAAGATTAGGAGTGAAACAAGATTGCCATTTTGTTTATCACCATTACTATTCAATATTGTATTAGAAACGCTAGCTGTGACAATAAGAATTGAGAAAGTGATTAAAGGAATTAGAGTAGGGAATGAGGAAGCCAATCACTCTTTGGAGATGATATGATGGTATACTTAGAGAACCCCAGAGATTCTACTAAAAAAAACTATTAGAAATAATTCACAACTTTAGCAAAGTTTCAGGATACAAAATAAATGCACATAAATCCTCAGCATTTTAATACATCACCAACAAAATCCGACAGCAAGAGATGCAAAGAGAAATTCCATTCAAAATAATTGTTGATAGCATAAACTATCTGGGAATCTATTTACCAAAGGAAAATCAGGAATTATTTGAGCAAAATTACAAAACACTTTCTACACAAATAAAGTCAAATTTAAATAACTGGATAAACATTAAGTGTTCTCGGATAGGCTGAGCAAATCAAAATAAAGATGACAAGACTATTTAAACTAATCTATTAATTTAGTGCTATACCAATCAGATTCCAAAGAAACTATTTTAATGACCTAGAAAAATTAACAACAAAATTCATATGGAAGAACAAAAGGTCAAGAATTTCAATGGAACTAATGAAAAAAAAAATCAAATGAAGGCAGTCTAGCTGTACCTGATCTAAAACTATATTATAAAGTAGCAATCACCAAAACCATTTGGTATTAGCTAAGAAATAGATTAGTTGATCAGTGAAATAGGTTAGGTTCACAGGACAAAATAGTCAATAACTGTAGCAATATAATGTTTGAAAAACCCAAAGATCCCAACTTTGGGGATAAGAATTCACTATATGACAAAAACTTCGTGGAAAATTGGAAATTAGTATGGCAGAAATTAGGCATGGACCCACACTTAAAACCATACACCAAGATAAGATCAAAATGTGTACATGATTTAGGCATAAAGAACGAGATTATAAATGAATTAGAGGAACATAGTATAGTTTACCTCTCAGACTTGTGGAGGATGAAGGAATTTGGGACCAAAAAAGAACTAGAGATCATTATTAATCACAAAAGAGAAAATTTTGATTATATTAAATTGAAAAGCTTTTGTACAAACAAAACTAATGCAAACAAGATTATAAGGGAAGCAATGAACTGGGAAAACATTTTTTTTACAGTTAAAGGTTCTGATAAAGGCCTCATTTTCAAAATATATAGAGAATTGACTCTAATTTATAAGAAATCAAGCCATTCCCCAATTGATAAATGGTCAAAGGATATGAACAGACAATTTTCAGATGATGAAATTGAAACTATGTCTACTCATATGAAAGAGTGTTCCAAATCACTAATGATCAGAGAAATGAAAACTAAGACAACTCTGAGATACTACTACACATCTGTCAGATTGGCTAAGATGACAGGAAAAGATAATGACAAATGTTGGAGGGGATGTAGGAAAACTGGGGCATTGATGCATTGTTGGTAGAGTTGTGAAGAAATCCAACCATTCTGGAGCACGATTTGGAATTATGCCCCAAAAGTTTTCAAACTGTGCATACCCTTTGATCCAGAAGTGTTACTACTGGACTTATATACCAAAGATATATTAAAGAATGGAAAGGGAAAAAATATATAGAGGATTGACTCTAATTTATAAGAAATCAAGCCATTCTCCAATTGATAAATGATCAAAGGATATGACCAGATAATTTTCAGATGAAGAAATTGAAACTATTTCTAGCCATATTAAAAGATGCTCCAAGTCATTATTGAACAAATAAATGCAAATTATGACAACTCTGAGATACCACTACATACCTGTCAGATTGATTAGAATGACAGGGAAAGATAATGCCGAATGTTGGAGGGGATGTGGGAACATAGGAACACTAATACATTGGTGGAATTGTAAATACATCTAGCCATTCTGGAGAGCAATTGGGAACTATGCTCAAAAAGTTATCAAACTGTGCATACTCTTTGATCCAGCAGTGTTACTACTGGGCTTATATCCCAAAGAAATCTTAGAGAAGGGAAAGGGACCTGTATGTGCACCAATGTTTGTGGCAGGTCTCTTTGTAGTGGCCAGAAACTGGAAACTGAGTGGATGCCCATCAATTGGAGAATGGTTGGGTAAATTGTGGTATATGAATGTTATGGAATATTATTGTTCTATAAGAAATGACCAGCAGGATGAATACAGAGAGGCTTGGAGAGACTTACATGAACTGATGCTGAGTGAAATGAGCAGAACTAGGAGATCATTATATACTTCAATAATGATACTGTATGAGAATGTTTTCTGATGGAAGTGGATTTCTTCAACAAAGAGAAGATCTAACTCAGTTTCAATTGATCAAGGATGGACAGAAGCAGCTACACCCAAAAAAAGAACCCTAGGAAATGAATGTAAACTGTTTGCATTTTTGTTTTTCTTCATGGGTTATTTTTACCTTTTGAATCCAATTCTTCCTGTGCAAGAAGAGAACTGTTCAGTTCTGCACACATTTTTGGTATCTAGGATATGCTGTGACATTTTTAACATGTATAGGACTGCTTGCCATCTGGGGGAGGAGGTAGGGAGAGGGAGAGGAAAAGTCAGAACAGAAGTGAGTGCAAGGAATAAAGTGATTTAAAAAAATTACCCAGGCATGAGTTCTGTCAATAAAAAGTTATAATTATTAATAAATAAATAAACAAATAAATAATTTTTTTTAAAAGAAGGGAAATGGACCTGCATGTGCCAAAATGTTTGTTGCAGCCCTTTTGTAGTGGCAAGAAACTGGAAATTGAATGGCTGCCCATCAATTGGAGAATGGCTGGGTAAATTATGGTATATGAATGTTGTGATATATTATTGTTCTGTAAGAAATGACCAGCAGGATGAATACAGAGAGGCTTGGAGAGACTTACATGAACTGATGTTGAGTGAAATTAGCAGAATCAGGAAATCATTATACACTTCAACAACAATACTGTATGAGGATGTATTCTGATGGAAGTGGATATCTTCGACAAAGAGAAGATTTAATTCAGTTCCAATTGATCAATGATGGACAAGATCAGCTACACCCAGAGAAGAAATACTGGGAAATAAACATGGACTATTTACATTTTTGTTTTTCTTCCCAGATTATTTTTACCTTCTGATTCCAATTCCTCTTATGCAACAAGAGAACTGTACAGATCTGCACATATATATTGTATCTAGTTTATACTTTAACATTATTAACATTTATAAGACTGCCTGCCATCTTGGGGAGGGGTAAGGGAAGGGAAAAGTTGGAACAGAAGTGAGTACAAGGGACAATGTTGTAAAAATTACTCATGCATATGTTTGTTGATAACTATAATTTTTTTAAAAAAGGAAAGAGCTGAATTCAACAAAACTGATCATCATATAATCTTGTTGTTGCTGTCTACAATGTTCTTTTGGTATAATTCATTTTACTTAGAATCAGTTCATGTAAATCACGTCTTTACAAAATGATCTTCCTGATTGTTTCTTATAGAACAATAATATTCCATGACATTCATATATTAATTAATTCAATCATTCTCCAATTGATGGACATCTACTCACTTTCCAATTCCTTGCCACTACAAAAAAGGCTGCTATAAACAGCTTTAAACATGTGCGTCCTTTTCCCATTTTTTATGATCTCTTTTGGGATACAGGCCCAACAGAGACATTGGTGGATCAAAAGGTATGCACAGTTTGATAGCCCTTTGGTCATAGTTCAAAAGTGCTCTCCAGAATGGTTCAATCAGTTCACAACTCCAACAACAATATTTTAGTATTTCAGTTTTCCCAATCAATATTCATCATTATATTTTCCTTTCCTCTTAAGCAATCTGAGAAGTCTGTAGTGGTACCTCAAAGTTGTCTTAATTTGCATTTTTCTGATCAATAGTGATTTAGAGCATTTTTTTTTCATATGGCTAGAAATGTTTTTAAATTCTTCATCTGAAAATAATATATTCATATCATTTGACCATTTATCAATTGGAGAATGACTTGTATTCTTATAAATTTGAATCAATTTTTTATATACTTTAGAAGTCCTTTAACAGGACCCTTGATTTAAATTTTTTTCACAGTTTTCTGCTTCCCTTCTAATTTTGTCTGCATTGGTTTTGTTTGTACAAAGTCTTTTTAATTTAATATAATCAAAATTATCCATTTTGTATTTTGTAATGTACTCTAATTCTTCTTTTACCACAAATTTTTTCCTTCTCCACAGATCTGAGAAACATACTATCCTTTGTTCTTCTAATTTGCTTATAGTATCACTTTATATCTAAAACATGAATCCATTTCAACATTAAGTTGGTATAACTTTAGCATGGTTTTAGGTGTGGGTCAATATCTAGTTTATGCCATACTAATTTCCAGTGTTCCCAGCAATTTTTGTCAAAGAATGATTTCTTATCCCAAAGGTGGAGATTATACTAGATTACTATAGTCATTGACTATTGTGTCTTTTGAACCTAACCTACTTCAACTGATTAAGTACTCTAATTCTTAGCCAGTGCCAAATGGGTTTGATGACTGCTGCCTTATAATATCGGTTTAGGTATGGTCTATCTAAGCTATCTTCATTTGCATTTTTTCATTAATTCTCATGAAATTCTTGACCTTTTGTTTTTCCAAATTTTATTATTATATTTTTTAGCTCTGTAAAATAATTACTTAGGAGTGTGATTGGTATGGCACTGAAAAATAGATTACTTTAGGTAGAATTGTCATTTTTATTATATTAGCTGGACCTACCCATGAGCATTTGATATTCTTCCAATTGATTAGACCTGATCTTATTTGTGTAGAGAGAGTTTTGTAATTGTGTTCATGGGTTTCTGACTTTGTCTGGCAGGTAGACTCCCAAATATTTTATTATCTACAATTCTGTTAAATGGAATTTCCTTTTGTATCTCTTGTTATACTTTATTGATAACATATAGAAATGTTAATGATTTATATGAATTTATTTTATATCGTGCAATTTTGCTGATTGTTTCTAGTTGCAAAATGTTTCTAGTAGTTTTTTAGTTGATTCTACAGAATTCTCTAAATATACCATCATATCATCTTCAAAGAGAGATAATTTGGTTTCCTTATTACCTATTCCAATTCCTTTTTTTTCTTTTCTTATTGCTAAAGCTAACATTTCTAATACAATATTGAATAATAATGGTGATTGTGAGCAACCTTTTTGTACCCCTAATCTCTGTGGGAATGGTTCTAGTTTATCCCCATTATATATGATGCTTCCTAATTGTTTTAAAATAGATGTGACTGATCATTTCAAGAAAAACTCCATTTATTTCTATACACTGGAAAGTATTTTAATAGGAATGAGTGAAGGATTTTTTTCAATTGCTTTTTATGTTTCTATGAGATACTTACATAATTTCTATTATTTTGGTTACTGATATAGTCAATTATGCTAATAGCTTTTCTAATATTGAGCCCTGTATCCTTGATATAAATCCTACTTGGTCATGGTATGTTATCCTGGTGATAACTTGCTGTAATCTCCTTGCTAATTTTTTATTTAACATTTTTGCATAAATATTCATTAGGAATTTGGACTATTAGTTTCTTTCTACCTAGTTTGTGAGTCAGCACTATATCTCTGTAATAAAAGGAATTTGGTAGGACTTCTATTCCCCCTGTTTTCCCAAATAGTTTACATAGTATTGGAATTAATTGTTCTTTAAATGTTTGGTACAATTCACTTGTAAATCCATCTGATCCTAGAGATGTTTTTCTTAGGGAGTTGATTAATAGCTTGTTCCATTTCTTTTTATAAAATTGGATTATCTAAGTAATTTATTTCCTCCTCTGTTAATCTGGGCAATCTATATTTTTGTAGGTATTTATTTATTTTTCTTAGATTATCAGATTTATTGGAATACAGTTGGGCAAAAGAGCTCTTAATTATTGTTCAAATTTTTTTCTGCATTGGTGGAAAATTCACCCATTTTATTTTTGATACTTGCAATTTGATTTTCTTCTTTCCATTTTCTAATCAAGTTAACTAAATATTTGTCTATCTTGTGGTCCTTTTTTCATAAAACCAACTCTTAGTTTTTTTTTTTATTAATTCAATAGTTTTTTTTAGTTTCAATTATAAAATTGAAATCTCCCCTTTTATTTTCTGGATTTGAAATTTGGTGTTTAATTGAGAGCAGTTTTTTTTTTATATTATAGCTTTTTATTTACAAGATATATGCATGGGCAATTTTTCAGCATTGACAATTGCAAAACCTTTTGTTACAATTTTTCCCTTCCTTCTCCCCACCCCCTCTCTGAGATGGCAGATTGACCAAAACATATTAAATATGTTAAACTATAAGTCAAATACAACATATGTATACATGTCCATACAGTTATTTTGCTGCACAAAAAGAATTGGACTTTGAAATAGAGTGCAATTACCCTGTGAAGGAAATCAAAAATGCAGGTGGACAAAAATAGAGGGATTGGGAATTCTATGTAGTGGTTCATACTTATTTCCCAGAGTTCTTTTGTTGGGTGTAGCTGGTTCAATTCATTACTGCTCTATTGAAACTGATTTGGTTCATCTCATTGCTGGAATTGGACATGTCCATCAGAATTGATCATCATACAGTATTGTTGTTGAAGTATATAATGATCTCCTGGTCCTACTCATTTCACTCAGCATCAGTTCATGTAAGTCTCTCTAGGCCTTTCTGAAATCCTCCTTCTGGTCATTTCTTACAAAATAATAATATTCCATAACATTCATATACCACAATTTATTCAGCCATTCTCTAATTGATGGGCATCCACTCAATTTCCAGTTTCTAGCCACTACAAAAAGGGCTGCCATAAACATTTTTGACCACAGAGGTCCCTTTCTCTTCTTTAAGATCTCTTTGGGATATAAGCCCAGTAGTAACACTGCTGGATCAAGGGGTATGCACAGTTTGATAACTTTTTGAGCTTTAAAAATATAAGCTAACATTAAAGACAGAATGGAATTAAAGTTTAGAAAAAGTGAAGAACTGGGTCAAGAAAAGAAAAATTTCAAATTCATATCATATGACAATATGTTGAATTGACAAGTAATATTTGTTTAGAGAAGTCTGGGATGAGGGTACTTGCAAAAAAAAAAAAAAACCTGATTTTGAAATTATAAGGGACCTTGGGAATCATATTATTTGTCTGATGTAGTCAAAGGCAGGACACCTGATAAATTTGTGATGTATCTAAATAAGGTGCTTAGGCAAAGCTTAGACAAAATACATGGTACGTTACCATTCTATAATGGATTCTGCCTCACAAAAAACACTAGCAAATGAAAGAAAAACAAGAACAATGATAACCTCATTATAGAGTATGTAACAGAAGAGAAACAATAAGGAAGGTAATGTCTAAAATGTGCTATAGATATTGTGAAAGCAAATTTTAGAAGTTTCAGGAAAAAAATGAATAGGATCCTGTAATTTTTTAAAGAGAAAATTTTGTCTAAAAGGGATGGCAAAATATTGACAAATTTATGGAGATATAAACAGAAAAGAACATAATGAGCATTAAAAATTGGAGCTGCCTATCCAAGACAACCTGATAGACTTTGGATAGAAAAAATCATCTGCATCCAGAAAAAGAACTATAGAGATTGAATGTAAATCAACATATGCTATCTTCATTTATTTTCCTGTTTTATATTCTCTCTCATGGTTTTTCCCTTTTGTTCTGATTTTTCTTTCCAAACATGATGATTTACAAAGCAATTGGATTTGTCTAGTTAGTCAATAGACTCTGTGTTAGACCCTATGAAATCCTGTGCTAAGTGCTGGGAAAACATTGAAAGCAAAAGATAGTCCCTACCCTCAAGGTAATCACATTTTAATGGGAGAAGACTACACATAAAAAGGCACTGAAAAATTACTGGGTGCCAGCCACCTGGTTAGAAATAAAGAGATGTATATTGGAACTTCACTCAACACTTAGGGCTTTCTTGTCCTGGAACAACCTACCATCTCTTGTGCCACTTCTATTTGTGGAGTGGCTCAGGCAGTCCTGCCTTCATTTTTTTTCTCAAATCCATTATTGTCTTGCTTTAGATTTTAAAGTCATGTTCCCTGTATTTCCTTTTACTACCACCACCCTTTTTAGATACCTTTAGTGTATTTTCTCTCACTATTCATTCCCTACCCTTTCCATTGAGAAGGTAACTACTACTTTTTTACTTGAATTTGTAACCCCCCCAGTCCTTAGGACAGTGACTAGCATATAATAAATATTATATATATATATATATATATATATATGTGTGTGTGTGTGTGTGTGTGTGTATGTGTGTATGTGTGTGTGTGTGTGTGTGTGTGTGTGTGTGTAAAATTGGTACACATAAAAATGTGTTTTTGGCTTATGTGATCCCAAAAAGTAAGTTACAAGTTAAGTTACAAGGAGTATTCTCATCTTGTTTGGGATTGACAATCTTGAATCAAAATCAAACCAAGTCAATCAAAAGAATAAACAATCAACCTAGTATACAGCCTTTTGTTGCACACTAAGCTAGGTGAAGTAAATCATAGCTTCAATTATTCATCAAAATAATATCAGCCTGTCTTCATGAGAGATGTCATTCTATATTGAAAACTATTAAACTTCAATGAATGGGAGCATATTATGACAGATGATTCTTTAAAAATGTAAATATTAACAGCTTTGTGACTGTGAAACCAGGGAATATGTATGCCCAGGAAAAATAACAAAATGGAAAGTAGTGATTCAACACCAAATGGAAATAATACAAAACACAACTTCCAACACAGAATAAAGGTGCAATGCACAGTTGAAAGAAGCAAAATAGAGCATAAATGAGATCACCATCTCAATCAAAACTTCATAGGTATATTTGCCCAATCATACATGTACTTTGCCATATATTCCCCTTCACTCATGTGCTCTAATTATGTGTATGGTTGTTTTCACTGGATGTATAGTAGCTATAGGATGTATAGATTTTATACCATATATGCATAAACAGTGAGGGTTGGATGGGTATCTTGTATAAGACATTGGTAAGAACTTGTAAGTAACAGTTTTGAAGGAAATGACTATCCACAGAATGCCCTAAACCTTGAATTGTTTATCAGGGAGACCATAATAAAAGCACATAGGTGTTAGGACAAAATTCCTAAAATCAGACAAAATCCAAGCCATTTTAGCACAGGTTTGAACTGCAAGTCTGGACTATCTCCTTTTCTTTAGATGAATTATGGAAA
>NC_045426.1:530505317-530587817 GCF_902635505.1 Sarcophilus harrisii | reverse complement strand
AGCATCTACTCATTTTCCAATTTTTATTAACACAAAAGAGCTACTACAAACATTTTTGCAAATGTAGGTCCCTTTCCCTCCTTGATGATTTCCTTGGAATATAGTAATGACACTGCTGGGAAAGAGGTTATGCAGTTTGTTAGCCCTTTGGGCATAGTTCCAGATTGCTCTGCAGAATGGTTGGAACATTTTACAACTTCTCCAACAATATATTAGGGTTCCAGTTTTCCCACATCCCTTCCAACTTTTATCATTATCTTTTCCTGTCATCTTAGCCAATCTAAGAGGTGTGAGATATTACTTCAGAGTTGTTTTAATTTAATTTTAATAATTTAATAAACTTCAGAGTTTAATTTAATTTAATTTCTCTAATGAATAGTTATTTAGAGACCTTTTTCATTTAACTATAAATGTATTATATTTCATCATCTGAAAATTGTTCGTATCATTTGACCATTTACTAATTGGGGAATGACTTATATTCTTATATATTTGACACATTTCTTTATATATTTTAGAAATGAAACATTTATCAGAAATACTGACTGTAAAGATTTTTTCTGAGTTCTGTACTTCCCTTTTAATCTTGTTTTTGTTAGTTTTATTGGTATAAAAACTTTTTAATTTAATGAAATCAAATCTGTCCATTGTGCCTTTTCTCTACTTCTTCTTTGATCATAAATTTCTCCTTCCCCAAAGATCTGATAGGTAAATTATAACTTATTCGACTAATTTGTTTATGGCATCCTTCTTTAGGACCAAATCATGTATCCATTTTGACATTATTTTGGTAAGATATATGAGATGTTCATTATGTCAAGTTTCTGATATATTATTTTCAAATTTTCCCAGAAATTGTCAAATATTTTTTGGGGTTTGTCAAATACTACATTGCTATAGGCCTTGGTTATTTTGGCATGTGTATCTAATCTATTTCACTAATCCATCATTTTATTTCTTAGCCAGTATTAAATGGCTTTGATTACTGCTGTTTTATAATAGAGTTTTAGGTTTGGTACTGCTAAGCCACTATCCTTTGCATTTCTTTTCATTAATTTCCTTGATATTCTTGACCTTTTGTTCTTCCAGATGAATTTGGCTATTATTTTTTTCTAGTACTATAAAATAATGTTTTGGAATTTGATTGGTATGGCACTGAACAATTAGATCAATGTAGGAATATTGTCATTTTTATTATATTAGCTCAGCCTATGCATGAATAATACTTTTCCAGTTGTTTAGATCTGACTTTATTCACGTGATAAATGTTTGTAATTGTGTTCATATAGTTCTTGGGTTTGTCTTGTCAGTAGATCCCCATGTATTTTATTTTGTCGATAGTAATTTTAAATGGAATTTCTCTTTCTATCTCTTGCTGATGGACTTTGTCATTAATATATAGAAATGCTGATTATTTGTGTGGGTATATTTTATATCCTGCAACTTTGCTAAAGCTATGAAATATTTCCAGTAGATTTTTGAATGATTTTATAGGATTCTCTAAGTATATTATCATATCTCTGCAAAGAGTGATAGTTTTATTTCCTCATTGCCTATTCAAATTCCTTTAATTTCATTTTCTTTTCTTAATGTCAAAGCCAGTATTTCTAGTATAAGGTTAAATAATAGTGGTGAAAATGGGCATTCTTGTTTCACCCCTGATCTTATTGGGAATCCTTCCAGCTTCTCTCCATTACAAATAATGTTTCCTATGGGTTCTAGATATATATTGCTTTTTATTTTAAGGAAAGTACCTTTTATCCCTACCATCCCTAATGTTTTTTAAAAGCTTTAATCAAAAGCTTCTTTCTGCATCTATTGAGATGATTATATGGTTTCTAGTTGGGTTTTGTTATTGATATGGTCAGTTATGGTTATAGTTTTCCTGATATTGAATCAACCCTGCATTCCTGGCATAAATCCCCCTTGCTCATAAGTGTATTATTCAGCTGATAAATTGCTATAATCTCTTTGCCAATATTTTATTTAAAATTTTTGTATCAATATGCATAAAGGAAGTTGGTCTGTAATTTACTTTCTCTGTGTTAGCCTTTCCTGGTTCAGGTATCAGTGCCATATTTGAGTCATAGAAGGAATTTGGCAGTACTCCTTCTCTACCTATTTTTCCAAATAGTTTACATAGTTTTGGAATTAATTGTTCTTTAAATGTTTGGTAGAATTGACTTGTGAATCCATCTAGATGTGAAGATTTTTCCTTTAGGGTGTTCATTAATGACTTGTTCAATTTATTTTTTTTCTAAAATGGGACTATTTAAGTATTTTATTTTCTCTTCTGTTAAATGGGCAATTTATATTTTTGAAAATATTCATCCATTTGGGTTAGATAGTCAGACTTGCTGCCATAGAGTTGGATCAAATAGCTCCTTATTTCTTTAATTTCTTTTTCATTGGTGGTAAGTTTACCCTTTTCATTTTTGATTCTGGTGATTTCATTGTTCCTTTCCTTTTTCTGATCAATTAATCAAAAGTTTATTTTGTTACTTTTTCATAAAACCAACTCTTAATTTTGTTCATTAGTTCAATAGTTTTCTTGGTTCCTATTTTATTAGTCTCTTATTTCAGTTTGAAAATTTCTAATTTGATATTTAATTGTGGACTTTTAATTTTTTTTAGCTTTTTTGATTACATGCCTAATTTGTTGACCTTCTTTTTCTCTATTTTATTCATGTAGCTATTTAGAGATATAAAATTTTACTCTAAGAACTGTTTTGGCTGCATTCCATAGGCCTTGGTATTTTGTCTCATTATTGTCATTTTCTTGGATGAAATTATTGATTGTTTCTGTGATTTCCTGTTTGACCCACTGATTCTTTAGAATTAGATTATTTAATTTCCAATTGATTTTTGGTCTATCTTCCCTGCCCCTTTATTGAATATAATTTTTATTGCATTGTGGTCTGAAAAGGAAGTATTTACTATTGCTGCCTTTTTGCATTTGATTGTAAGGTTTTTGTGCCATAACACATGGTCAATTTTTGTGAAGGTACAATGTACTGATGAGAAAAAGGTATATTCCTTTCTTATCCTATTCAATTTTTCCAGGAGGCCTATCATATCTAAGTTTTTTATGATTCTATTAACCTTTTTAGTTTTTTTTTTCTTGTTTATTTTGTGATTATATTTTGTCTGATTATAAAAGGGGAAGCTTGAGGCCCCTACTAGAATAGTCTTGCTGTCTATTTCTTCCTGTAACTGACTTAAAAATCTTCTCTGGGAATTTACGTGCTCTACTGCTTAGTACATACACATTTAGTATTTTTACTATTTCATTATTTATAGTACCCTTTATCACGATGTACTTTCCCCTCTTATCACTTTTAATATCTATTTTTACTTTTGTTTAGAGATCAGAATTGCTACCCTTGCTTTTTTTTTTTTTTTTTTTTTTTACTTCAGCTGAACCTGGTGTTTCTTACAAACAACATATTGTACAATTCTGTTTTTTTAATCCAATATGCTATTTGCTTCTGTTTTATGAGAGAGTACATCCCATTCACATTCAGTTATTATTACCAGCTCTATATTTCCCTCCATCCTATTTTCTCCCCTGTATATAGTTTTGTTCTCTCTTTTCACCCTGTCCTCAGTCATGTGATTTTTTTTACCTACTAAACCCACTACCTTTTCTTCTATCAACCCTCTTTCCCCTTCCCTTCTATCCTGTTCCTCCCTTTTCTTTTCCTCTTTCTCCTTGTAGGGTTAGATAAATTTCTACCCAACTGAATGTTTCATCTTAAAACCAAAATGGATGAGTTTGCACCTGTTCATGTGAACTAATTTTTTCATTATATCTCCCCTTTTCTCTTTTTCCAGGACAAACTTTTTTTCATTCCATAATTCTTTTTCTTTGAAGTCTTCACATCAGGGATCATTCACAAGGAAACCCTCAGTCTATGTGTTGACCCCTTGGTCTGCCCCAGAGACAGATACAGTTTATAAGAGTTATTAATATTGTTTTCCTTTTTAGGGACATAAACAGTTAAAACTTTATGTATGTGTGTATGTCTATACATATACATATACATATATATATATATATATATATATATATATATATATTTCCTTTGTTTGGCACTCTTCAGTGTTTTTTCTTTGAGATTATAGTTTTGGTGAGATACCACTACACACCTATCAGATTGGCTAAGATGACAAGAAAAAATAATGATGTTGGAGGGGATGCGGGAAAATTGGGACACTGATGCATTATTGATGGAGTTGTGAACAAATCCAACCATTCTGGAGAGCAATCTGCAATTATGCCCAAAAAGTTATCAAACTGTGCATATCCTTTGCTGTTACTACTGGGCTTATACCCCAAAGAGATATTAAAGAAGGGAAAGTGACCTGTATGTGCCAAAATGTTTGTGGCATTCCTGTTTGTAGTGGCTAGAAACTGGAAAATGAATGGATGCCCATCAATTGGAGAATGGTTAGATAAATTGTGGTATATGAATGTTATGGAATATTATTGTTCTGTAAGAAATGACCAGCAGGATGAATCCAGAGAGGCTTGATGAGACTTACATGAACTGATGCTGAGTGAAATGAGATCCTTATATACCTCAACAATGATACTGTATGAGGATGTATTCTTATGGAAGTGGATTTCTTCGACAAAGAGAAGATCTAACTCAGTTTCAATTGATCAATGATGGACGGAAGCAGCTACACCCAAAGAAAGAACACTGGAAAATGAATGTAAACTGTTTGCATTTAGTTTTTCTTCCCGGGTTATTTTTACCTTCTGAATCCAATTCTTTCCGTGTAACAAGAGAACTGTTCGGTTCTGCACACATATATTGTATCTAGGTTATACTGTGACATATTTAACATGTATAGGACTGCTTACCATCTGGGGGAGGGGGTAAAGGGAGGGAGGGGAAAAGTCGTAACAAAAGTGAGTGCAAGGGATAATGTTGTAAAAATTACCCTGGCATGGGTTCTGTCAATAAAAAGTTATAATTATTAAAAAAATTTTAAAAATAAACACACACACACACAAAAGAGATTATAGTTTTGGAACTTTGCAACAATGTTCCTTGGGATTTTCCTTGTGAGATCTCTTTCCAGAGGTTATTGATTGTTTGATTCTTTCAATGAGTCTTTCCCCCTCTCTTTCTAGAATATTGGGGCAGATTTCCATAATACCTCTTGTAGAATGCTATCCAGGCTCTTTTTTTTTGGTCATGGCCTTCTGGTAGGCCAAAAATTTTTAAATTGTCTCTTCTGGATCTATTTTCCAGATTGTCTGTTTTGCCAGTGAGTTATTTCACATTTTCTTCCAATTTTTTATTCTTTTTAGTTTGTTTGACTGATTCTTATTGTCTCACAAAGTCATTAGCTTCCATTTGCTCTTTTTCTAGTTTTTAATGTTTGATTTTTTTTCAGTTAGCTTTTGTATCTCTTTTTCCATTTGGTTAGTTCTACTGTTTAAAAATTTTCTTCAGGTACATAACTTTTATTTCCTTTCTCATATTTTTATTTGCCTTATAAAGTCTTTTATGAGCACTTCCAAGAAGTCTCTTGATATACTTAGAGAATCCTAGAAAATCACCCAAAAACCTACTTGAAACAATTAACAGGTTTAACAAAGTTGCAGGATATAAAATAAACCCACACACATCATCAGCATTCTATATATCAATGACAAAGCCCAACAATAAGATAAAGAAAGATAAATTCACTTTAAAATAACTGTAGACAAAATAAATATTTGATGCCCAAGACAAATCCAAAAAGTAAATGAACACAATTACAAAACACTTTTCACACAAATAAAGTCAGATCTAAACAATTAGAAAAATGTTGATTGTTCATGAGTAGGCCTGAGTTAATATAATAAAAATGATAATTCTGCCTAATTTAGTCTACTTGTTCAGACATACCAAATGAACTGCTGAAAAAATTGAGCTGGAGAAAAAAAAATGCCAAAAAACCCTTATCTGAATGACAAAAGTTGCACACGAAACTACCAAACAACAACATAGATCTGTAAGTTTTATTCATAGAAACTCCTGTCATGAAACTAGTCTCTAATTGGTAAGAGGCCAGAGTTGACTAAAGCAGGCTAGTAACAGGAGAATCAGGAATCAAAAAGAAGTTTAATTTCAAAGAATGAAAACACTTGCAAGTTGAAATTCTCCTGAGAAGAAGGGCTTTCTCACCTGTAGCAGGAGTAGGGTTTTTAGTCTGAAAAACATAAAAAGCAGAACTCAATACTTATTCTTAGATCGTGAGTAAATAGTTTCTATGGCAAGTCCATGTGGGCAGGCATTTTTGAGAAAATACAGGAATTCTTGGACTCTTTGGAAATAGTTTACATGTTATTAGAATTGCTGAGTCATTATTTTAAGACTTAAGGGTCAATGAGTCTTGTGATCATTCAGCAGGGTACACAGCCAGAGTTATGGCAGGAACAGAAGTGCAGCACTTTATAATAATAGACACAGGGAATTTTCAATGTGTCAGGAGATGTGATTCATCATTTTCTGCTCTGGTATATTAGCTGCAGGTTCAGTTTTCAGGTTAGATTCCTGTGGGACATGGGAATAAATAGTTAAAATCATAAATCCCAATAACAGGGTTTTGCTGTGGCTGATATCATCCAGATAGTGAGAACAAAAGATTATCTTTAGGCCAATCTCATGGAATAGTTTATTTGTTGGACCTTAGCTCTGGAAAATAGGTTATCTCCTAATATCTTGACATTACACAAATGAGAGTTGATAAAATTACAAAAAGAGAGAATAGAGGAAAAGGATAGAACAGGACATCAATATCAATAGTTAGTGTGAGTGACATGGATCATAACCCAACAAAGGAAATGAAGAAAAAATGGATGAACAAGTTGGAGAAGAATGAAAGAAGAGTAGCATCATGAGAATCCAGAAAAGAAAGTTTCCAAGAAAGACTGTCTTTAAAGAGTTAAATATTTTAACAAGATCAAGGAAAATGAGGACTAGAAAAAAAAAACTTTTCAATTTGGCACATACAAAATCATTGATAATTTTGAAAGAAACCATCTGAGTTCAGTGATAACATCAGAAATCAAGATTGGAAGGGGTTAAAAAGACAATTAGAAGACAGAAAAAAAAGCATCAAGCTTTTCCATGAGTTTTGCTAAAAAAAAAAAAAAAAAAAGGGAGAGGAGATGTAATACAATAGTAAAGAGCAGTAAGATCTGTGGAGTTTTGTTTGCTGGGACTTTTAATTTTTTTTTTAATGAACTTAAAATGCTATTTTTTAGTTTTATTATTTTCAATTAATAAACACTTTTTTTGTAAATGAAAAATAATTAAAGAATTATTTCAAGATGTGACTTTGGCTTTAGTATATTTGCTTCGACTATGCTTTTTTTTTTTTTTTTTTTTTAATAGCCTTTTATTTACAGGATATATACATGGGTAACTTTACAGCATTAACAATTGCCAAACCTCTTGTTCCAGTTTTTCACCTCTTACCTCCCCACCTCCTCCCCTAGATGGCAGGATGACCAGTAGATGTTAAATATGTTAAAATATAAATTAGATACACAATAAGTATACATGAACAAAACGTTATTTTGCTGTACAAAAAGAATCAGACTCTGAAATATTGTACAATTAGCTTGTGAAGGAAATCAAAAATGCAGGTGGGCATAAATATAGGGATTGGAATTCAATGTAATGGTTTTTAGTCATCTCCCAGAGTTCTTTTTCTGGGCATAGCTAGTTCAGTTCATTACTGCTCCATTAGAAATGATTTGGTTGATCTCATTGCTGAGGATGGCCTGGTCCATCAGAACTGGTCATCATATAGTATTGTTGTTGAAGTATATAATGATCTCCTGGTCCTGCTCATTTCACTCAGCATCAGTTCGTGTAAGTGTCTCCAGGCCTTTCTGAAATTATCCTGTTGGTTATTTCTTACAGAACAGTAATATTCCATAATTTTCATATACCACAATTTATTCAGCCATTCTCCAACTGATGGACATCCATTCAGTTTCCAGTTTTTAGCCACTATAAAAAGGGCTGCCACAAACATTCGTGCACATACAGGTCCTTTCCCTTTATAATCTCTTTGGGATATAATCCCAGTAGTAACACTGCTGGATCAAAGGGTATGCACAGTTTGATAACTTTTTGAGCATAGTTCCAAACTACTCTCCAAAATGGTGGGATTCGTTCACAACTCCACCAACAATGCATCAATGTCCCAGTTTTCCCGCATCTGCTGGGGCTTTTAAAAATTAAATATGGTGACTATTGGAGTATGTTTATAAACTTCAGGGAAGACATCATAAAATAGGAAGAGATTTGAAGATTAGGGATAAATTGGGTATGATTGTGAAGGGAATTTTAGTTGGAAAAAAATGGGAGGGGATGGAATCAAAACTTCAAATGGAAGACTTGAGGAGAAAAAGTCATGTTTCTGAGAAACTGGAGTAAAGGTGGAAAAAATGCTGGAAGACATAAAATACTGTAAGATGAAGGATAGAAAAGGAATTATCATTGATTACTCTCTATATGCTCACATTAAAAGTATGAAAAATTCCTATTGTGACTTTCCTGATTTTCCCCAATAAGTAGTGTCATATCTATTGCAATGTCAAGTTAAAGGCAGAAATAAATCTATATTCAGAGGTTCCTTTACATTTTGCAAAGAGAAACTGTGAATGTGTGTGCCTCTAATCAGTCTGTACATGTTTCCTATGTCACATAGTTTCCCTCCTTTGAAATCTGGTGGGGTATTGGCAGTGATTGGTTCACTACTCAAATATGGCACCACAACATTAATGTAGTGATGTTTAAAGCAGACAGAGTTTTCAAAGCAATTGCCACTAAAGGTGTTGTTATCCCTAGTTCCCACAGAAACTTGGGCAGCTGCCCTGGAAACAAATTTACCTAATGACAGACATTGCTGCCACAGGGATGCTAAACACTTTCATTTCTACATGGTTCATTGCATACTTAGCATTAATGGTGAACAAGGATTTGGCATGACCAATGTTCTCCCCATCTCCATGTCACTCAGGTCTTTTCAACAAAAGGGAGAGTAAGAATAAGCATGGAATAATCTGCTGGCTAAATTTGACCACCCACAAGCAAAATCATTCTTGGTTCTTACCCGCTTGATTTTATTTTTGTTGAGTAATATTTTTTTCTCAAAATAACAATTCTTCCCTGTAGTCTACAACTTCAGTTTCCAGAGTAAAGCTAGTTAGAGGTGCTATTCACAAAGCCCTTATTAATCCTCACAGGCTCTGAGGAATCACGGTGCTCTAATGTGTCTATATAAAAGTCCCTTGGAACAAATGATAGGAACAAAATGTTATCATTGAATAAATACTCCCTCAGCCAGACTGATGCACAGCAGGGGTCCTTAGTGTGATATGATACCTTTAAAGTAGCTTTGAGGACCTGGGGGGGTGGGAACCTTGAAACATGGGAATTGTATTCTGCTGATAACGTTTATTGATTAGTAACCTAGCCAGTGTGATATAATTTCTATGGACCTTAGAAATATCTTGCTTACTAGAAATCCTTTGGTAAAGGTAGCCTTAACTATTAAAATGAGCAAAGCATAAATATGTATGAAACCAACTAAATAAATGAATGTTTTCATTTTAATATATATACCAGCATTTAGACAAGTACAGCTTTGCTTTTATTGGTAAAGAGAGAAATTCAACATGTATGTACAACATACATGTGTACATATACATATGTGAATATATTAATAAAATCATTTGTCCAGTCTTCTATGTGTATATATAGGTAGTTGTGCAATAATAAAAAACATTAATATTTTGCTAAATAATATATATACATATTTGTGTATACATGTACACACATGCATGTATATGTGTGCGTAGAAGCATGTGTTTATATAAATACACAGAGTGTCTCAAAAGTCAGTGTACCTTAAAATTGCATTAATATATATGTTGAATGTCTATGTCTTGTTATCATTCCTTATTCTTGTTTTTGGTGACATATATCCCTTTGGTGAGGTAGTGAAGCCTATAATCCACTTCTCCAGTTTATACATAAATATACATATACATAAAACAAAATATAAAACATTATAAAAAATAATTAATTATATTAAAATATATTTATTGTTGCATTAGAAAACAACAAGATCACAAATGCCAGAGTTACAAAACTCTTGCCTATGACTATTATCCTTATAGTCTCTCTAGTATATAATATGTTCACATCTAATTTATTTCAGAAATGTTATATTTTAGGATTTAAAATGATCAAATAGTTCTATTTATTATGAATGGCATCTAGGTGACATAGGGACTAAGAACTGTATTTGAGGGTCAGAGAAACAAGTTTGAATCTTGTCTTTGACACTTATCATGTATGTAGTACATATGCTTAGAGAGTGATTAAAATTTAACATTTTGGGAGGTAGCACTGGTTACAGTGACTCTGGAGACAGAGGATTTGGAGTCAAATTCCTCTTCTTTCACTTACTGCCTATGTGATCATGGCAAATCATTTAACCTCTCTGTATCCCTGTTCCTTCATCTGTAAAATCAGAGGGTGGGTGAATTAGCTCTGAAGTTTATTGTAATCTATATTTGGAATGATGTGATAAAATCTATCAATATACTCTAAACTATCAAGCAATGAAAACTGTTGTTCAGTTATTTCAGTCATATTTGATCCTCTGTGACTTCATTTGGTATTTTCTTGACAAACACACTGCAGTGGTTTTCTATTTTCTTCTCTTCTTCATTTTACAGATGAGGAAATTAAGGCAAACAAAGTTTTATGACTTTCCCAGTATCACACAGTTAGTAGAAGATTTGAATTCAGAAGCATGAATCTTCCTTACTCCAGGTTTCCTGGTGCTCTACTGACAGTACCACCTACCTGCCTCCTATAAAAATTAATTCTAACATATTAAAATAATATGTTATTATTAAAGGACAATTTTAATGCTTCATGCTCAATAGTCTGGCTACAATTCAAACAGGGATTCAAATTAAAGTAATTCAAATCTAAAGTCAAATTAAAAGATCTGATGAAATCACAATAAACAGTAAAGAAATTTTTAAAAGTTACCTATCACTCAATCAGAGAGAATCAATCTATTCTTTTTTCAAGAGGGATTCTTTGACAACTCTTGGAAAATAATTTGGTATCTGACAGTATTATTGCTATAATTTCTCTCTTGCAGGAAAATAAAATCTTTGACACTATTTCTCCTGTCTACAACATAAATGAAGCACAATCAATCCTTTGTTTAATAATCTTTCATATACAATATATTTACAGAACAGAACTTCTGCTGTCTTTCCTGGTGCAGACTAATTAGTAATGTTAGCCAGAAATATTAAATTTTATTATCCAACTTTATTATACTTTTCTGAATAATTTTCAAAATATGAGAATTCTTTATGAATTCTGTAGCTCAGATATGACTGAAGTCTTCTAAAGAAGATTCAAATATATAATACCTTCAAAGAATCTGTTTCCATTGGTTCAGATACTTTTTCCATAAGTAGAAATGGTGACTCTACCACACTTTAGTAAAGAGTTTTCCTGAGTGTCTCCACCAATTATTTTATTTCCAATTCTCTTCAAACTTGATAAGTTTGTTTTAGAATTAAACATAACTTACTATTGGATATTTCTTACCTTATGGGACCAGTTTCTATTTTGTTTTCATGAAACTAAAGTTCCCAGTCACCTATATATAGCAATGATATACTATTGTTTGTTTAAAAAAAATCTTTCAAATGACCCTATACTCATTTAATTTTTTCACTGATTAACTTGTTAACTGGTGAATTGATAATTATTGCTAACCATCCACATTTAATTCCATTACCATTTGTCCTCTCTGCTGACATTATTCTGCTAAAATTATTTTCTTAAAATTATCATTTATATACTTATTGCTAGTATAGTTCAATTATATATGAAATTCTATACATGTTGCTTATATACTTATGCTAATTATTCTCTTACAGTTACTATATTTATATATGTGTGTATATGTGTGTGTGCATATGTGTGCATATGTTATCAAATCCCATTTAGCTTTATCATGGTCCTTGTTCATCTCTTTACAACGTAAATACCCTCCTTGGCATCTGTTTAACTATACTATCATAACTGGCTATTTCTTTTCCTGTCTCATTCCGGTTCATGGTTCCTAATAATGGATTTTCCTCAGGGTTCAGTCATCAACCCTGAACTTCATTTCCTTTACCTAAGATAATTTCTATTTTTATGTCTTTAACTGTCACTCCAATCAAATCTGAAATTTTAATATAACTTTTCATCTAAGTTTTAGTCAAAGATATCTCATTAATTATTGAATTTTCCAACATAATATCTTATCATAATCTTAATATGTTCATTAATGTTATATTTCTTCAGAAACCTCTCACTCTTAAACACCATAGTAATTTCAAAAGAGCTTCCTAGTCTTTTCCCACTCTAGTTTCTTCTCCTATATATCCTTGTAAAATTGCTGTCATAGAAGAAGGGTAAGAATCAAAAAGTGAAGAGGGAAACATGAAACAAATTAACAGAAATAGAAATTTTTTAATTCTAAATTTTTTTAAAATTTTGTATGTAAAAATAGAAATGTATAATATTAGCTCCAAAATAGATATGTCAATAGTGAATTACTGTAAGACAAAAGGTTAAATAAACATAAATTTCAAAAATTCCCACAACAAAATGAGCATTAAAATTTAGAAAACAATGAACTGAAAAACTCTAGTGGAAAGGAAGACAAAGCAATATATTTTTATGATTCTCAGATGCTGTGTAACAAGAAAACAACCATAACAATAAATCCCCACAAAGGGTCAAAAAAGAAATTTAACAATTACAGAAAATTTTAAAAATAAATCCAATAGAGTTCTTAGTAGAGAAGCGGTATTTCAGAATCCTATACAATATGCTGGCCTAAGAAATGAAATGGTTGGGAATAAGCTCTTATTCATCCTGGCTGTAGGGTCCTGGGAAAGTTACATAAACTCTCAGTGGCTTCAGGAAACTTAAAATATAAATTGTAGAATATTTGCCAATCTGTATTTTTCATATAGGTCCTTATTAGGATCTCCCTATATCAATAAAGTCACAGAACAAATTAGAAAAAAATTCAAAATTAAAAAAAAAAACATAATGACATCTTTATAAGATGCCAAAGCCTCTAAACAAAAAGAAAATGACAGATTTGGAAATGAAAATACAGAAGTAGAAATATGCCAAAAGAGATGCAAAAGACAAAAACTTTGATAAAGCATATGAAGGCTATATATAGCCTTCTATAGATCTATAGATCAAGTATCTGATATTGAAAAATGATAAAGGAATAATAAAAGGTCTAATACAGTAGAAAAATACATTAAATTTAAAAACCTCAAAAAAAGCACCAGGGAATTAATATATCAACTAAAACCTTTTGAAAAATAAAGAAAAATGCTGATAGAAACTATAGATTTTTAAAGAGAAAAACAAACTTTAAGCTTAATACACTAAGGAATGTGGCAGATAAATTTCAGAATCATTATCATACAAAATTTTTTGTAAGCAACAAAGAAAAACTCTTTAGCTATTAAGAAAAATAAACTATAATGAATAAAATAAAAGCACTATTAAGCACACTATCCCAGGTGCTGTTTGAAACACTGGAGGTACAAATAAAACCAACCAAATAATAAGATCATTGCCCCCCTCCAAAAAAAAAAAAAACTCTAGTGGGAGAACAGAAGCTCATAGAGGAGCAGCTAGAAAGTTGTAAGAGAGGAGGGGAGGAGATGATCTGGATATGGTTGGGAAGTGATGTGGGAAGCCATATTTCAAGTCAAATAAAAAGTCATCTATCAAAGCCTATGGTTAAGAAGGCAAGGTCCAGCTGATGTGTTAATAAAGGTTTAGATGGACTTCAAAAGTGTTGGTAACATAGGCTAGAGATGACCCATTTCCTAAATTTATTTTCTGGTATCAAATAGAGGAAGACTAATACCTGTTCCTCAGGATAGAAATTGCATCCTGGATCATGAAACAGAATTCTTCCTCTATAGACTAACATCCTCAGAAAACCAGATTCTCAGAGAATTCTAGAGTCAGCAGAGACTTTAGAGATCATTTAATACAATTTGCTCAATTTATAGAAAGAAATTACTTTTAGCTAGGAGATCAGGGAATATATCATAAAGTAAGTGGCAATTAAATGGGGCCTTTTTTCATGTGAAGTAATATGGGCCATTTCAAATTCAATTCTACCAATACTCTACCATACTAAGGCCTATTTAATACAATGTATAAGAATCCTTCATATGGATCTCCTAACATTGTATGGATGTCAATGAAGAACACAGGGTATTAATTAACTCTCTGATCTTGATATATGCCATTTATACAGAAAAAAGTTTGTTATAAAAACATTTTAACTTTTATATTTTCATCTCTTTATTTTTGTCTTCATTCCAAATTCAGTCTCAACTGTCAATGCTTTCATCTCACTTAAATGAGTCTTTTGATATTATTTCTTTATAAATTTATTTTTGCTTCCACTACTTCTTGCTCTTTTATGAAATGATGCTGCTCATAATTTTACACCATATTTCTCCATAAAAGGAAAGAGAATACTAGAGAACCTGCTTTAAAGCAATAGAGGACTTTTGCTATGATTACCTGCTATAATCACACTACCATTTATCACCTATTACCTATCACCCTGCTATAATCACTGCTAAAATCCAATTGCTGTAGATAGTCTAGAATGAGGAACATTGATGGGCATAGTAAGAATTTATCATTCTAGGAGCAACAAAAAAAATGTAAATAAGAAAAAAAAAGTCTAGAAAAATAAGGTTGTAAACTTGGTAAGGGGAAAGACATGGATTTAGTTATGCAGATCTTGTTTGTCCTCAGGAATCCTTGTGTTGTAAAGCAATTGGCATTTCAGAATGAAATCAAGCACAGGGAAAGATTCAATGGAATCCTCACATCAAGCTAACTACTGTGATGATAACTACAGGTTCTAGAACCTGGCATAAGCCCTTGTTTCAAGGCACAAAGAATAAAAAAGCAAGGAAAGAAAGAAAATAAGCATTTATTGTTTACCTATTTTGTGGCAGGTACTGTGCTAAGCATTTTGTAAATATCATCTCATTGATGTTTTAGCTCATTCCTCATAAATTGCTATTTTACCTATTTTACAGTTGAGGAAACTGAAAGGAAATGGCTTGCCCAAGTCCAGATAGATAGTAAGTATCTGAAGTCAAATTTGAAGTCAAGACTTTCTATGGGTCCAGTTCTGCATCTACTCCACTATCTCATAATGTACTATGTAATTGGGTCTATGCACTATTATGAATTCTTGACCTTTGTTGTATTGTATTCTTAGAAGAAAAGTAAGCTAAAATATACCTTGATTATGTTTGGTCATTCATTTATACAATTCTGATGTCTGAGTTTAAGATGGTTACCAAAGACCTATCTAAGATAGTATTATTTCTGGATTTAAAGATAGTAGCTATATTTGATATCAGGCTCTACCACTTACAACGTGTATGAACATCAATAAAGCAGTTTCTCTATTTCTCAGTTAAAATGAGAATGGTGGCATAAATTATTTCTAAAGTTTATTCTAATTTTAATATCCTATTTCACACAGAACTCTCTAGTTGGTTTGTAGTGAGGTAGAAATAGGAAAACCAATTATATTTTTTTCTTCTTTTTAAGCTGGAATAACTATTTTGAGTATTTGTAATTTCTTTCTTCATTAAATTATGTTAGTCAATGTAAGTATTAGATAGAAGACTGGACTTTGAGAAAATTTACTTCTGATATAATAGTATAAAAGTCACTTAAATTTTTAGCATCTCATAAATTTTTTTAAGACCTTAAGTGGTCTATTTTTATTAATGAAGGCAGGTTTCATAAAAAATGAATTCTTCACATGAATAAATCATAGCTCTGGACTAAAAAAAATTGTACTATAAGTTCCTTTGTATTGTTTTTTGCATTTAATTTTTATTGATGCTTTTTAAAAATTTGTCACCTTGTTTCCCCCTTTTTTTCTCCCTTCTCCACTGTCTCTCAGAGAGCCATCCCAGGGAAAGAAGAAAAATAATCATAAAATAGATAATTTGAACAAGATATTGAAAAACTATGAAATAGAAACCTTTGAACAAGTAAAACATTTATGAACTTTCTACTTCTGCTAAGGAGTGGGAATTAGGATGTCTTTGCATAGCTATTCTTTTGAGCCTTTTTGTTCTTTATAATTTTTACATATTTACTTTTTATTTCTTTGTGGTTCTTTTTACTTACATTTTCTTAGTAATAATACATTGTTTTCTTGGCTCTGCTTACATAACTCTCCATCAGTTCATGTAGATCTTTCCATCTTTGGTAATATTTGCCAATTTGCAGGGTATGAGGTAAAATCTTAAGATAGTTTTATTTCTTATTTTCCTTATACTTAGTGATATGGAACATTCCTTTATATGATTGCAAGTAATATGCAGTTATTCTTCTTCAGAATTGTTTGTTCAAAGCTCTTTATCATTTATCTATTGGAAGATAGGTCTTAGTCAGTAGAAATGCATTGATACAGGTAAATCTAGGAAGAAACATTTAATTATGAATTGTACATATACCTTAAAATAAGTTTAAAATAATTGAACATGTATAACCTATATCACATTACTTGATGTCTTGGGGAAAGGGGAAGGGAAGAAAGCAAAGGAGAAAAATTTGGAATTCAAAATCTCGCAAAAATAAATGTTGAAAACTATTTTTATATGTAATTGGAAAAATAAAATAATATTAATAGGGGGAAATATGTGCCTATCTTAGATAATGAACCCTTATCAGAAAAATTTGGTAAAATTATTTTTTCCTATTTGACCATATCCCTTTTTATCATAGATGCATTAATGTTGTTTGTATACAAGTTTTTTTTTTGGTTCCATGCATTCAAAGATATCTAATTTATCTTTTGTAATTGCATCTTACCCTTTTTTGGTTAAAAATACATATTACCTATAGCTATGAATCTCCAAGTCTCCTATTTTTATAAGTTGATTTTAAGAAAATCATTATTCATTTAACTATATTATGGAATATGGTATAATATGTTGCTTTAAGCCTAATTTCTGCCTGCAGAAATATTCCAAGTTTTATTAAAAAAATGAATCTCCCTCTTGCTTGAGAAAGCAATGTATAAACAAATGCTCCTATTTCTTTCCTTTCACTTTCCAAATAACTTCTAAGTATTTTTTTCTGATTTACCACTGATGTCTTAATCATCACGGGTTATTGACCTCTTCTCACTCCTTAACCTTCTTGACCTCTATGCAGCTTTTTGACACTGTTGAATGACCCTTTTCTCCTTCATACTTCTTATCTCTAGGTTTTGATGACATTATTCTCTTTTTGCTCTTATTTTAACTGACCTCTCTCTCAACTACCTTTGCTAAATCTTCATCCAGGTCATGTCTGCTAATCATGGTTTTCCTCAGGACCTTTCAACCTGGAGGTTCTTTTTTTTTAATCTTCTGTACTACATAGCCCATAACCCCACTAGAGTGACAAATGAATCCTATGTAATACAAACATTTTTCAAATTCATTCTATTCAAAGTTATAATTATATGTAAAATATAGTAATTGTGCACTAGCCTAATGGGAATATTCAGTGAAAATTCAAATAATGTGACCACTTTACAGGATTTATTTTTCACACTAATCAAATTAAGTTAAACACTAGCTATATTTAATTTGGTGATCTCATCAGCTCCCCTGTTTTCAATTATCATCTTTATGTTGATGATTCTTTTATCTACTTATCAATCCTAACCTCTGTCCTGGCCTCCAGGCTGGATCTCCCTAATTCTGACTGACTAGCTTGAATGGGATGTCTCATAGACATGTTAAGGTTAACATGTTTAAAATTGACCTCTATCTTTCTGTATCAACCATCCTTTTTTATAACTTGTGTTTTTCTCACAAAGGTATTAATATACTCCCAGGCACAGACTCTCAATCTAGGTATTATCTTCAACTCTATTCTCATTCAACATATTCAAACTGTTCCTAAGACCTATTGATTTTATGTTTATATCTATCATATACGACCCTTTCTCTCTGCTGACATAGATAAGACTCTCTCTTCCTTTGGTCTTTATCATCTCATCCTCCAGTGTCCTTCTGGGTGGTCTTCCAGCCAAGAGTCTCTCCTCACTTAGCTTCCAAAGTAATTTCCTTAAGTACAGGTCTGATTGTGGCTTTCTCTACTTAATAAACTCAAGTGACTCCATATCAATCTCAGGATCAAATTTAAAATGTGCTGTTTGGCATTCAAAGCCATAGTCACCTGTATCCTCTATCTTTTTATTCTTCTTACATCTTATAGCATCTCCTCATACTCTGCAATCCAGTGATGCTAGCCCTTTTGCTGTTCCTCATCTATTCTCCTTCATCTTCCAATTCCAGTAGTTTTCACTAATATTTGGAAGGCTCTTCCTCCTCATCTCCACCTCTTGAAATTCTCAGATTCCTTAAAGTACCAAATAAAATCCCACCTTCTATAAGAAGCACTTCCTGATCCCCCTAAAGCTTAATACCTTCCCTCTTTTGGATGTCTCCAATTTATCTTTTATATATCTTATCATTATAGATTGTAAACTCCTTGAGATAAAGAACTATTTTTTTTCTTTCTTTTCCTAGAACTAAGTACATGGTATATAGTAGATGTTTAAGTAAATATTTATTGTCCTACTAAATCAATTTTATTATTTGCATGTTTTTTTTTCTAAAAAGAATTGTTTTCTCATTTAGTTTTTCTTTCTGCCTATTCTAGACTTTTATTCTTTTATTCATAGCTCCTGTGCTCATTACAGGGTAGCCAGATGACTGAGTAGATAAGAGTGTTGGAGTTAGGAAGATTTGAATTCAAATACAGTATCATAGACTTACTAGCTGTGTGATCCTGGGGAAGTCATTTAACCACTGTTTGCCTTAATCCACTCGAAAAAGAAATGACAAAAAAAAATCAAACAAAACAAAACAAAAACCAATGTACAATGTTGGTGTGCTTTGTTCCATGAGAGCAAAAGATACAACTGAATGACAACATTTTTTTTCCAGTCTCTTTCTAATGACATTAAAAATATCAATTCCTATGAGCTCTGCCTTCTAGGTCCCTCTAAACACCAAATAACTGCAGATTATTCAAATTATAAAGTTCCATTCTCCCTTTGTAGAAAATCTCTTCTTCTATGGCATTGTTAATCTGTGGTACCTCTCCTGCAACTTAAATGACATTTCTCCCTTTCTTTCCCACATTTCAATTCCTTCCTTGCATGCACATTTCCCTATAGGTTCTATTCTTCCTAAGAAACCACAGGACTTGCTTTTCTTTCCCTGAAGCCCTAAACCCATATTTCTCTCTATTTTTTTCCCTGTCTTCTCTGATGTGTTTTCCCTTTCTACTGTACAATAGAAATCATTTCACCTATAGGCAGTCCATGCTGAATGTTTGATTCATAATATTTCAACTTTGTTGCTCTACTACCATTTCTTTTTTACTTTTGCTTTCACTATTTTCCCATTTTCCCCATATTTCCCCCAT
Source organism: Sarcophilus harrisii (assembly GCF_902635505.1). Lineage (NCBI taxonomy): Eukaryota > Metazoa > Chordata > Mammalia > Dasyuromorphia > Dasyuridae > Sarcophilus > Sarcophilus harrisii. The sequence goes on along the minus strand of NC_045426.1, from coordinate 530,568,192 downwards.
ATTTTAGAAGAAATCTCTTAACATCCTCTCTGGTATTCTTTTGATTTTTTTTGTATTTATTTATTTGTATTTCAAGAATTGACTGTGATATATAAAAGAGAGAGAGAGTGTGTGTGTGTGTGTGTGTGTGTGTGTATAGTGTAGAGTTTGTTCAAGGAAGACTGTAGTGAGGGTTGCTAGGCCCTCTCAATGCTGTTTTCCACTTTAGGTGTCCACTTGATCCATATAACTCTCACCTGTGGCTTCAAGAAATTGTACCATATACAGAGACTATATTCAGGTAAACCATTCAGCAGATGGACCAAACCAGGTTGTGGGTAACCCAGGAGTCTCAAACCCTGTGGTAGGTTGGGGGAGTGTCTGCTCCAGCATGTAAAGACTTCCCCTTGTGGAATGAGCAAATGAGAACAATTTGTTCCAATGACCATGAAGGCAGGTGAAGCATATGCTTAACTTGGTTAGAAATGGAAGATTTCAAGGCCATCTACTGCATCTTGAGTCATCACATCATCTTGACTCTGTCCTGCCATTGGACAGTAATGGCTCTGGAAAAAGAAGTGAGGCTGACAACTTTGTGCAACTCTGCCTCAATTTACACTCAAATCAAAAAAGTCACTATAAAATTTTACCATTTCTATTCTCAAAGTCCAGTGGTGATGAGCAAGTGATGAAACAATAGGTGTGGATACACTCGGAGCTGTAGTCACAAATAAACTGGGGTAGCCCATTAAAAGCAGCAGTGGGATTGGGCAATCCACTGGGTATCTGAGCAACCTTTTAAGAATCACACTGCTGAGGCAGCTAGATGGATCAGTAGATAGAGAAGTGGCCCTAAAGTCAGGAGAACCTGAGTTTTAAATGCAGCCTCAGATACTTAATAGTTACTGGGCAAGTCATGTAATCCCAATTGCCTCAGGAAAAAAAATCACACTGCTCACCTCCATGTGAGAAAAAAGGGTTAGAAAATGTGATCTAAAACCTGTCTTCCTACCCAATCCTGGGATGATTACCACAGCAGGTGGGAATCCCACGCTGTGATTGAGACATTAAAAATGTACAAAAACTTCTGAAAAATTACTTCCATTCACCATTGATACATGGAATGTTCACACAATTATAGACAACACAAAATTCAGTAGACTGAAAGAAGAACAACTTTTATTGCAAGAGAACTCAAAAGGTATCATATCCAAATAACAGCCTTGAGTGAAACAAGGCTGGCAAATGAAGACCAGCTTACTGAAATAAGAACTGATACACATTTTGCTGGTAAAGGTTTTATATTCAAAACTAATCTAGTAAACAAGCTCATATGCTTTCCAGAAGGAGCAAATGACAGGTTTGTGACAATGCAATTGCCACTATCAGGAAAACCTTATACCACCACCATCAGTATCTATGCTCCCACCATAACGAATCTTGATGAAATTTAAGAAACATTTTATGAAGATCTGTAGACTTATTATCAGTGTATCAAAAGAGGACAAGCTTATAATTCTGGGTGACTTTAATGGTAGAGCAGGCTTAGAGTATCGGGCTTGGAAGGAGTCCTTGGGAGGAATGGAGCTGAAAACAGCAACATTAATGATCACTTACTACTGAAGACATGCACCTCATAACGTTATTACTATTTTCCATCTACCTAAACCCGATATAACTTCATAGATGCACCTTCACGATAAACATTGACATTGAATAGAGCAAATGATTTTGAGGAGAAGAGTTATATAAGATGTGAGAGTGACTAAGGCAATTTGTGCTAAATAGTGTTAAACTGATGGTAGACTCATCTTCTCCAAGCTAAATATTTGCATTCAATAAAAGTAGAGGCCTCAGGATAAAATAACTACTAGAAGACTTGATGTAACAGGTTAGAGTGTTTCTTTGAGAGGGAGCAGTTTGTCACCAACTTGGAATGGCCGGCTTTCAGAGATTTGGTGTACAACACTGCTTTTGCTCATCTGGATCAAAATACTCACAAATACCAAGTCTGGTTTGATGTAAATTATGGGAAAATTCAGAAGTTGTCAAATGAAAAATGAGAACTACATAGGGTTTACCAGCAGAATAGTTCATCCATCTCTAAGATCCCATTCAATTTCATCAAAAGTAAATACAATTGGAACTTAGGGAGATGCACCATTCTTGGCTCAGTAAGAATACAGATGAAATTTGACTTTATGCTGATAGGAATAATCCAAAGTTTTTTTATGATGCAAATCCAAAGATTTTTTTATGGTCCAAAGACTTATGGTACATCTCAACTACTCAGTGCTGATGGTGCCACATTGATTAGTGATAAGGATGTGATCCTTGAGAGATGAGCTGAACACTTCCAGAGTGTTCTCAACAGACCACCAACAATTAATGTTGAAGCTACTGATCATTTACCTCAAGTTGAAATCAATCACTCCCTAGCTGAAGTTCAAGAATGCCTCCATTGTCCATCTTTATAAAGGTAAAGAAAATAGATTATTCTGTGACAGTCGTGGAGGGGTCTCTCTTTTTCATTGTCTGGAAAAATTCTTGTCAGAATCCTCCTTAACAGCTGACCCTACACCCAGAAAAAAGGTATCTACCTGAGAGCCAGTGTGGCGTCAGAAAGGGAAGAGTAATAGTAGATATGGTGTTTCCTGATCAACACCTCCAAGAAAAATGCCAGGGGCAAAACAGAGGTCTTTATACAACATTTGTAGATCTGACCAAAGCCTTTAATACTGTCAGTCATGAAGACTTATTTCAAAATGTGGTTGTCCAAAGTTCATGTCATGACTGTATACATGCCCAGGATCTGGGAAATGGACAATGCTCTCAAGCTTTCCTGACCACCAATGGAGTGAAACAAGGCTGTGTGCTTGTTCCCATGTTTGGTAGCATGATGTTTTCAGCCATGTTGTCAAACACCTTCAATGGGACAAACAGAATCAAAGAAGCTAATCACACTGGTGGCAAATTCTTCTACTTGAAAAGACTATAAAGCAAAACTAAAGTGGAGGGAATGATAGTGCATAATTTTTTTTATTTGCCAATATTTGTGCACTCAGTGCAGTCTCTGAAGCTGAGATGCAACAAAATATGGATCAATTCTCTGCTGCTTGTGTTAATTTGGCCTAACAATTAACATTAAGAAAACACAGCCAAGGTCCTCCAGCCAGTACCACACCATTCATACATGGAACCATCAGTTACAGCAAATGATAAGTTTTAAATGCTGTGGTTAAGTTCACTTATTTTGACAGTTTATTTTTCAGGGATGTCTACATTGATGAGATTGACACACTAATTACCAGAGCTAAATCAATGTTTGGAAGGCTCCAAAGGAAGGTATAGAATAGAAGTATTAGACTGACTACCAAATGGAAGGTTTGAGAGCCATTTTGCTGATCCCATTGTTGTATATCTGTGAAACCTGGACATAGCAGTAAAGTGAATCACTTATATTTGAATTGTCTTAGGATGGTTCTGAAGATCACCTGGCAGGATAAGATACCAGACTCTGAGGTCCTTTTTTGAACTAAACTGCCAAGCATTCCAACTGTATTGCAGAGAGCACAACTCCATTGGTCTGGCCACATTGTTTGAATGCCTATTGTACACTTGCCAAAAAGATTATTTTATGGAGAACTCACAAAGGGCAAATACTCACAAGATAGTTAGAAAAGAAATGATACAAGGACACTCTCAAGGTCTCTCTTAAGAACTTTGAATTGATTTTATGACATGGGAAACTCTGGCACAAGACTGCCCAGCATGACTTGCCCTCATTAGAGAAGGTGCTGTCCTCTATGAGCAAAGCAGAATTGAATTAGCTCAGAAGAAACGAGATGCACAAGTTAGAGAAGTCATCCTAAATGTTCATAGGATTTATTTGTGACCAACTTGTGGCAGAGCATTCTGAACTTGTACTGGTCTGATCAGTCACAACTGGAATCACTGTTTTTTTCTTCCTCCTGAGTTCTTTGGCAATTTCACTCTTCCCCTTATTTACTTATTGCTCACTTTCTGACTCATTCCCTTTTGATAGTGGTTGCTCTAGGAGTAAGAGCTCAAAGCTGTCAGCCTCTGCTTTAATGGGAAATTCTTATTTTACCATTCTTAGTCTCCAGGTGTTAAGATTTAGGAATTAGCCTTCCATGCTTTTAATTCATCAGATTGTTGCATCATTAGGGTTCTTGGTATCCTAGGCTGTGGAAACAGCTGAAATTTCATCACATCTTATTCATAATTAGAATTTTTTTGCATTTTAGAAAGTCAAGAAGATCAAAGTCCTCCTCTCTTTGGTCACATAACTCTCACAAATCTTATATCTCACTAAAGTATAAAGTAGCACCCTTATACTTCAAATAACTGCCTAAACATATTGATGTTGATAACTCAATCCTAGAGACAGGCAAACAATCACGTCTTCAATCCAGAAGTACCAATAAAAAGAGCATTAGTCCCTCCTTCTACTTTCTTCTCAATTCTTTGGCTAATAGGAGACAAGACTAGTTTCTGACATAGAAGCCTCTGTTTTAGAAACTTCTTGTATTTTTGTCACAAATACAAAAGTGCAACTTAGTTGGCTAGATGAAATGTTTTTCCACTGAAACTCTGGCAGATTATTTTATTAAGAAATGACTGTATAATTCAGAAAGTGGATCTGCCTAATCATGACTTAGAAGTTAACAGACTGCTTTCTACCAAAGTAGGGTCAAGTTTTCAAGGTCATAGAGCTTGTATAACAAATATTACACTCTAACCCTTAAGATTATTTCACACTCAACTATGGAGAATATATAGAGCAGAGGAAACAAAGGGCTGCATGTATGATCTCACCTACACTCAAACCACTTAAATCACTGAGAAGTCACTAAATCTACCTGTCCTCAGGGCAGGAATTTCAAGAATAAATAGATCCATAGGTCATTGAGGATGTTTCAGAAGCAAAAGCAGACACATGTATAGTAGAAAAAAAGGAAACTCAGGCTTCACTTGATGCAGTCTGGCAATTAAGATATACACAAAACACCCCATTTACCACTGTCTTGTCACCAGCTCTGTGACTTTATCTAGAAACTATGTGCTTAATGAGGAAAAAGCATCCTAAAGAGATTTGAAAGAGAGCTGATTCTGGAGGTAAATGAAACTAAAACCATAAGGTTTTGTACAGAACAACATCATATATAATTTCTCTGATCTTTAGTCTTTCTATCTGTAAAATTAAGCCCTGCCTTATGGGGTTAGTGAGAAGGTAACCTATAAAAGACTGAGTTAAAATTATTAAATAGGCATTATCACCATCAACATATATAGATGTTGTCTATGTATGTATGCATTTATGTGTATATGCATGCATGTGGATGTACATGTGTATATGTGAATGTATATATGAGTATAGATGTGTATGTAAATGTGAGAGAGACAGAGAGACAGAGCGAGAGAGAGAGATATGTATTATATATATATATATATATATATATATATATATTCTATAGATTCTAAAATACTTTCTTTTCAACAGGTCTGGAAAGTAAATAGTGCACGTTTTATTCATCCCATTGTAAGGAATAAGAAACTGAGGATCGCTAAAATTAAAATAAATAATACTGAACATGAAGCCCTATAATGTTTCAGCCTTCATCACCTGTAGGATAATTACCTTTGTTTTTGTATATTATTCTGATTGTACCATGTTAATTTAAAAATCAATATAATTGAAGAAATAATGTGATAATGAGTCAAGCTACACAGTTCTGTTAAAATTAGTTACTTTAACAATAACATGTTCAGTTTAATCAAATTTTGCTCTTTAAAGAAGGAATGATATATAGAAAGGCAACATCATGTTGTCCTTCAAGGAGCTTTAGTCTTTTGGTGCAGCTGTTACAAATACATAGACAGGCATGACATAATCTAGGAAGTAATGGGGGCTGAAATCTCTTTGTAGTAACATTTCACAAAGAAAATGTTACTTTTATCTAGGGTGATCAATGAAAACTTTAAAGAGAAGGTGAAAACTTATCTGTGAAAGAATAGAAAGATTCAGAAAGATAGAATTCAAAAAATAAGCCTTTGCAGGTGTTGGAATTTGTGTCAATGCAAAGATAGAGCGCTGAATTTAAGGACAGTTGGAGTGCATGAAGGGGAGTGATGAGAAACAACACAGAAGATGTAGATAGAACCTAAATTGTATCATAGAAACCAGAGTAGGGAATTAAATAGTTTATCCTATAAGTAATAGGGAGCTACTGAAAAGAGAGTTTGCTTCTTTTAATTTAAAAAAATTATTAACTTAATTTTTTAATTTTTAATTTTTTTATGTTGGGGTTTCTTTGGAAACAGTGAAGCATGATGGTGATAGGGTCATATTTATACATTAGGAAGATTGTTTAGGCATGTTTGTGAAATATTTAGTGATAAAGGAGGTGCCAAAGCTGAGAAGTCCATTACAATACCAATCTAAAAGTCAAGGTTTATAGCATTTTAAGTGTGAAGTAGAGTTGACCAGCAATAGGTTCACTGCTAGATCAAAAATATAAGTATATTAAGAGAGTTCATTTACATTCATCCACATGGCAACATAGAGAGTAATAAAAAGGAATGCCAGCAGTAAGAGGTGATTTTCAGCTATTATTACTTTATACAGTAACCGTGTAAACATTATATTTTGTAGCCAACTGTGCATTTTATCATTCTAATACAATTCAGGTATTACAATTGAAAAACATTATGCCTTAAAAGCACCTGGGAGTTCAAAATTAAGTTCTTTGGGAATTTAATTTTTAATGGTGTATTAAACTGCTGTATTATATGTTCTGAATGGTTTGGGGTATTATATGCTGTAGTTAGTTATGTGGAGGAGTAATTCCTGTTTTCAGAAAATGTGGTCTATTATGGGCCTACTTCTTGTAGCATGTGATGGCTTAATATGACAATGCTTTTCAAGAGGATATAAAAGTTTATGTGAGGAAAGAGTATGGTCCAGTGGCCTAATTAGAAAATTCATGGGTCTACTTTTGTTCTCACTAAGTTTCTGTGATGTCTTGTGTAAGTCACTGTAATTCCGTCAAAAGAAGAGAGGATGTTTGTTATTCATGGAATCTTGACTTGCCCAATGTCCCATGGCTAATAAATGACAGAGCTGGGATTCAAATATTGTCTCAGAGACAATGCTCTTTCCATTTCATAGAATTTTACACAGTAATGCTTTCCATGTAAATCTAGCCAGTACATTTTTATCATTGGTGCTTTTATAAGAAGACCAGTGAATGATGATGGGAAGAAAAAACTTAAACTAGGTGGGAAAGGAAATAGCAGGATATTAAAGTCTACATTTCATCCTGGACTAGTTTTCATGCACAATGCCATGGACATTGCTGTTGACCTATAAAGTACAAAAAAAATGTTGTATCCCCTTTCTGCAAAACTAAAAATAGTGAGTTTCCTGAATGGGAAGAGAAAAACAACAGATCAAAAGTACAATGATTCTATTCATAGTGGAAGATATAATCAACAAGTTAAAGGACTATTAATAATGAAAATGATACACTTGTGTGAAAAAGTAAGATTTTCCCAGATTTTTTGTATGTGACTATTCTTTAACTGTTCAAAGAAATCTTAACTTTACATCCAGAAGAAAAAACTAAGGATTAAAAGATACCAGGCAAATACATTATCACTTGTTCTTAAGGAATTTAGACATATGTTGGAACAAAGTAATATATTTCACAATTGAGGTTAAAAATAAAGATAGCTTATTCTTAATTAAATTGGTGATAATTATTCAATAAAATTTTAATAACAAGATAAGCTTGTCCATTGTGGGATTGGGAATTCACCTTTGGTACTATTTAGTATAAAATATTTTACAGTGACTTGAATATATGACTAAAAAGTGTATGTAAAAACTGAGGCTGCCATAAAGCTAGGAAAGAGAGTTAACTTGGTTGGTCCAGTTGAAATCCAAAAGAAAGCATAGAATGATAACTTAAAATTTATAAGATAATAATTGATGAGAATAAATTGAAAGCACTCCCAATTTCTTCTACCCTTGAGTTAAAAAATTAAATACATGAATATAGAACAGGGGAAATAATTAGAAAGCTGCCTATATGGGAAGAAAATATAGTAGCTTGAATGAACAACAAGGTCAATGTGTAAACTGTTTGGTGCAAAGCCAAAAAAGCTAAATCATTCTTAAATGATAGTTATGTAAGCATAGTATCCATAATTATTAAGTTGACACTTAACAAGTTTAAAAGGACATTGACAAATAAGAGAATTTTCTTCTTGCTTTCTTAAAATAATTTTTTTTTTCAGTTACTAAGCATTTCCTTTCCTCCTGCTCTCCCTACTGGAAAAAAAGAAAAAAAAAAAGAAAACTATTGTCACAAAGTAGCATTCTTGAGTAAAACAAATTTCCATATTGGTCATATAAAAAAAGTTTGTCATTCTCCATATTAATATACCACTTTTCTATCAGGAAGTAGATAACATTTTTCACCATTAGTCCTTTGAACCAATAATTGATTATTATGTTGAACAGAGTTCTTAAGACATTTAAAATGAATCTTTTTTTATAATGTTCATGTTATTATGTAAGCTTTTTTCTTGGTTCTGCTACTTTTATTCTTCATCAGCCTACACAAGCTTTCTGGGGTTTCTCTGAGACAATTCCTTTCATCCTTTCTTACAGCATCATTTCTTATATTGTGTTCTTTTTTTATATATAAACTGTTAACTTGTAAACTGATTACAAAATGTATGGGCACCCCCCCCCATAGATTTCAATTAATTCCCACCACAAAAGAGCTGCTGTCTTTTTGTACACAGCACCTTTTCTTCCTTATTTGATCTCTTTGGAGTATAGTATAGATTTACTAGTACTATTGCTGGTTCAAAAGATATGCATAATTTAATAATTTGTGAGGCATAGTTGCAAATTGTTTTTCAGAGCAGCTATATCAATTCTCAGATCCACCAGAAGTGAGTTTTTAAAATAGTCTCTCCAATATTTGTCATTTTCTTTTTTTTTCTTTTTAATTTTTGTCAATCTGATGTGGATGAGGTAGAACCACAAAGTTTCTTTAATTTGCATTTCTCTAATTATTAGTGAATAGGGAATTTTTAATATGGCTATACATGTATAGCTTGGTTGTTTTTTTTTTTTTTGTGAATAGCCTATTTTTATCTTTTTGTTCACTTTTCAATTAGGAAATGGCCAGAAGCACTTTCAAAAGAGAAAGTCCAAGGAGGTAGGAAGAAAGGAAATTACTCAGAATGAGAATTTGTGCAGGAATTAAGAATATTTACCCCAGAGAAAAAAAAGCTTAGGAAATAAATGAAAACATCCTTAATATATTTGGAGAGTTTTCATGTTAAAGAATGGTATTCTTTAAAAGCACATTAAAAAGAACATTAAAAAGTGGGAAAATTTGAGAGTATCTAGAGAAAGAAATAGGGAAGCTAATTTCTACTATATATAAGGAAAATGTTCATTACAGTAAGAAGTACCATCAAAATAGAGAGGGACACCTTTGGTATAATGAGGCTGTATATGACTAAAAATCTTCAGGAGGATGATATACAAATGTTTCATGGTGATGATACAGACAATATTCATGACTAGAATAAGTTTTGGATGGGTTAATTTCTGAGGTACCTTTCAACTCCATGATTTTTTAATTCTATGGGGAAAGCACAGTGTCATAAGTCATGTCCTTGAAAATAAGGAAAAACAGTTACAGAAATGTACATTTCTAACACAACTTATACTTAAGGACTAAAAATTTCACAGTATATTTTAGTTAGAAATTACTTTGGGAAGAAAAACAAAATCTACAGCTTCCTTCAAGAGTATTCAAATTTCATCATTGTTAAAATAAAATGTAAAGGGGACTTTGGGAAAGTAGAAACAGTTCAAAGTGCTTAAATACAATTTAAAAATAAAGAAACAACCAAGAGGTTTGAGGGAATATAAATTATATACTGAGAAAAAGGAGAAGAGAGGATTGGAAGATTTATGAGAATATCCAGAAGCCAGTTAACAGGATAATTAGAAAACTCAAAATGTTGAATTCCAAAAGCATTTAAATTGACAGTAATGTCAAACAAGTAGAAAGGGGGAAAAAAGAAAATATGCTCCTTTCTCTCTCTCTCCATCCACCCCTCTCTTTTTCTCTCTCTTTCACATTTCTTCCTCTATCTCCCTTTGTCTTTCTCTCACTTTCTCCCTCTTCTTCTCTCTTTCTGCCTCTCTCTCTCTCCCTCCCTCCCTTCTCTCCCAATCCAAACACAAGTCCACATACAAAATCTGGTGAGTTTTTTTTATTGTTCATTAACACTATTTTTATATAGACATTAAGTTTTAGGGAAGCATTAAAGTATTGGTTTAAAAATAAATGGTTAAATGTATCAGAATGATTTTGCATTTCAGAAGAATGATTTTAAGGCATTTATTGATGTCTTTAAAAGATATTTTTTGGCACAGCTAGGTGGCACAGTGTATGATAGAGCACTAGCCCTGAAGTCAGGAGGACCTGAGATTCTAATTGGATTCCATATGACTAGTGTACAGTTTCATTTCACTCAGCTATGATAAGTTTTGTTTCATTTTTCTTTTTTTTTTCCTTACTCTAAGTTAATTGGACAGAGAAAGAGACAAGTCAGAGAAGTTTTCATTTCTAATGCAGACAGAAAAAGACAGAAACACAGAGACAGTCAGAGACAGGGAGACAGAGACAGAGAGAGATAGACATGAGACAGTGAGACAAAGAGAGACAGGGATAGAAAGACAGAAACAGAGATACAGAGACAGAGACATATAGAGACAGACAAGTCAAAGATAGAGAGAAAGAAATAAAAGACACAGGGAGACAAAGAGACAAGACAGACATAGAGATAGAGACAGGAGAGAGACAGGAGAGAGAGGGAGAGAGAGAGAGAGAGAGAGAGAGAGAGAGAGAGAGAGAGAGAGAGAGAGAGACAAACAGACACACAGAGATGGAGAGAGATACAGACAGACTAAAAAGAGACATACAGACAGAGACAGAGATAGAGGCAGAGATAGATAGAGAGCCAGTGTAACATTTCTAATAAGGAATAGAAGTTCAGAAGGGGAACACAAACTCATAAATTGATTGAAATTAATGCTGAATTTACTATATATTTTAAAAAAACAATAGTGTTAAAAAGAGGCTTATAATTCCATATAGAATCTTCTTTTTTGTGTTCTGCTATGTGTAGGAAGAAGTGTGGTAGGGATTTTTGAGCAACAGTACTAGAAACTCAGCTTCTCATGATTCCCCTAAGACTCTGAGAGGGAATATTAGTTATCCATCTATACATCTATCCTCTAGGGACCCAGCTGGTCAATTCAATTGGCTAATTAGCCCTGAAGAGAGAGGGGGTTGAGGATGTTGCTACACATAAATGGTCATGGGAAAATGAGGATTTATATTTGCTGGCTTTTAGATAGCATTTGATGGTTTACATAATGCCTTCCTGAAAATAACTCCATGAGGCAGAGAGTTAAAAAAATAGGTTTTCTCATTGTACAGGTAAGAAAACTGAGGCTCAGAGAGATGTTGATAATGTTGGAGAAAAATTGCTTTTGGTGAAACAAAATCTCCTGTTCCTCAAAGAATAATCAAAAAATTTGCTTCATTTCACACTATAAATAAAAGGGGTCCTAAGGAGAGTGGGAACATTGTCCAAAGTATTTAAACACATTGATTACAGGCAGAAACAAGCAAAAGGTTTTTAAAAATATATAAATTACTATGTAGCAGTTATGAAAGGAGTAAAGTCATATTAGTGAATTTCAAAAGCATAGAGACTTGACTCAGAATATATAAAGAAGTTTAGTGCCATGGCTTCTTAATTTAATTAGCAGAATTGAGTCTTTGTGAAACTTTGAGAACAATTCACTGCTCCCTGTTCTCTACTGTGCTTTTGCATTTGCTTTGCCTGTGAGTCAGTGGTGAAGTATAGGGTCCCCTGAGTGTAATAATGAGAAGAGAGGTCAACATTTCTGCCCCTTTGCTTTTGCTGGTGTTAAGCTTGAAAGATCAGCCACAAATCACTCACCACTTCACCACAAATGAATTTGATAGCCTGTCTATAATTTTCCAATCTTGCCTATGCATTTTTTAAGTTGCCATATTTGAGTTGTCTGTATTGCCTTTGTATGTTCTCCATCATCATTGTTGTCTGTCCTAGACTACAAGAAACCAAAGATCAGAGATCCTGTCAATTTGACTTTTCTTGTACCATATAATGCCCAGCTTTGCACAATAAACAAAATGGATGCTTTTAAAATCCTTTTAAATGATGAATAAAGAACCAAGGAACAGTGGCTGGGTACAAGGGGAGCTTAGAGCTGCCACACTAAATGGAGTTTCATTTTTCCTTTTAATGTTCTTTTTTTCTTGGTTGAAGGAAAGGGGAATGTGGTTGTCATAGTAGAGAATGCTCACCATGATCATAAAGGGACTTTTATGGTGAACAACCTGTACTTTAGGCCCTGAGAAAAAGAGAGGTAATACTGCTGAGAGGCCCACAGTTCAGCTATGTTTAAAAAAACCCACAGTCACATCTTTAAAACAGTAAAATTAATTTGAATCCCAAAATATATGGGGACATTTTAACTATGCTTCTTCGGATAATTTGGTTGATCTGCAAAATAAGACATTGATATGTAAATTGTTCCAGCCCATAAGCAGAAACCTATCCCATATGTGCCAGCTGAATCCTGATGAATATCCACACATGGTTTTGGAACATTCAAAACCAGCCATCTTGTCAAAATATTTTTAGAGTGCTGTGAGTAGCACAAATTTATGCTAGCTTCCTATGAGAATTAAGCAAAACAAACAAATCTCTATTCAAGAATAAACTAGATTTACTCACTAGTTTTAGTAATAATATTTTTCATCGTAATCAAAGCAGGGATCAGCAAATCTCATAAGATGATAGTAATAATAATAATAATAATAATAATAATAACAATAGCCAATATCTGTCTAGTGTTTGCTATGCGACAAACACTTTACAGTTAGCTCATTTGACTCTAACAACAACCCTGAGAGGTACTATTATAACCTTCATAGTACAGCTGCAGAAATATAGGGAGACAAAAATTAAGTGATTTGCCCAGAATCATACAACTAGTAAGTGTCTGAGATTGGTTTTGAACTCAAGTTTTTGGCCTCTAGATCCAAAACTTTATCTGCTGTGTTAGTTAGTTGTCCGATTATAATTGGTTCATTGTGTTATCTTAATTCTAGTTAGAAGTAACCTGAGATTGCATTTTAATGAGTACCTTCTAAAGCACTTCTGAAATTGTTTAGAAGTTTCTTCATAATTAATCAGAATATGGATATATTCCACTGCTTCATTTAGAGATAGATAGGAGTATCTGCAAATAACAAGTTTCTAAATACAATCCATAGTGCATGTGATTGAAACTGCCCATTCCCAAATTATATAACCCAAAAAAATATTTAAAGAAGAAACCATAGTCTGATCAAGTCTAGGGTAAGTAAAGTTAATTGTGTCCTTAATAAGCTATTTTTTCATTCATCAGATATTTTATCCGTGCTTTTAATGTGCAAAGAGAAAACAGAAAATAGTGTAATGGGAAGAAATGAAGGTCCTGAAAAAAAAGCAGTAGACATTTCCTCTCTCAAGACAGACATTGTATGGGAGGAAGAAGTTTGGGATGAGGGGAAAATGTAATAGGAAAAAGTAGGGCCTGCTTTTTAGACACTATTCTGTATTAATGCTTTTTAAATTGTTTTACATTTTTGTAAGGATAATTCTGGGTTAGAAGAGATTTAGAAATGACTGTCATGTAAAGAGAATAAATAAAATGTTTTATCAATGGAAGAAAATGTGCCAGAGAATGAAGTTCTTAGAAAGGAGATTTACTAATAAGGACAGGGTTGTAGAAAAGTTGAGGACTTTTGGAGAAATTGGGGATTCAGAAAGCATGGGAAAAGCATGGGACTAGTTTGGGATGACAGTGGAGCCATATGGAACAGTCAATTAAGGACAAGTTAAACTGGAAAAGTATAGAGGAACTGACCTAGGGGCTGAGCATTTAGAAAAGGAGTAAGCAGAATTATCTTGAATAGGCTGAATTTAACAGAATTGTTCTGTATAGAAGGTGCTATTCAGCAGGTGGCAGTAGGCAACATCACTGATGACATGAGGATATCAGCATTGTTTTAATAGCTTGGTTATCCCACCAGCTCCTGACCTTCTGAATAGCTGCCATTTTCTTCATGATCAAAAAGTAATTGCCCAAATACGTTTTAAACCTTAGGTTAAAAACCAATGTGAATGATTGGTATAAAAAAATTGTGAACTGATAGTGAAACAGAACATTAGTGTTGGATTTTGTAAAAATGGATTCAAGTTATTTTTACTTGTGAATAAGGGGTAGAACCTAAATGGTGGAGAGACAGAAGCTAATGCTGATACTGCATTAACTATGCATTTGGCAAATGGAGGACTTCATTTTCTAAGTTATTTGGCCTTTTTTTTTTTTAACCCACAGCATTAAATTTCTTATGCAGAAATTTCCTGTCAGGTAATCAATTCCAAAATAGGAGTAGTCTTCTATTATCTCAAGTGCAACACATTCACAATTTTCTCTTAGTCACTACCACAGAAGACTGCAGTAAAGAATCATTAATTCATGAGGTAAGCCTAGAGGTAAAGTCTTTGGAAAATTAGTCATATTTGTTTGAATGATCAATCATTCTTGGGATTTTGCATTTCAAATATTTATCTGAGAAGTAAGTAGTAGATGCATCTACACAAGGTAGTAAAATGGATGATGAAAAAAATGAACTGCATGTCCTCTTTTCTTTTATTAAAGAAATGACTTATTGATAGTCATGGAGTTACTAGACCTCACTCATCAGGTTATCCTTTTTTTAGAGCCAGTAACTTGAGAAATCATTGAAATCATTATTCAAAGTGTTTTCCTGTTCTTGTTTGTTCCTGAAACCTCTTTGACAGTTTGATTAGATTTTATAATTTGTCATCTAGTTCCGGTAACATGGCTGACATTTTGATATATGATGAAAATATACATATTAAAATTGATATGTCCCCTTCTTTTAAGCCTAAGAAAAGGATAATAAAATGCCATTGCTCTCAAAGATGTTAAATATTCATTGGCAAAAGGTGATATAAAATGAGATCATGGATTAAATTTAAGTAGATGAAAATGCTGATTACAAAAATAGTTTTTAGGTCATATATATGTGTATATATATATGTATACATGTGTAATATCTATTTATACATATAGTCTTTTATATATTTTATATAAATGCATATTCACATATAAAACAAATTAAAGAAAATGCTTCACTAAAAAGAAGACTCTTTTTGAATATGTGTAGAAGTTGAAAGAAGATATTTGGTTTTGGAGTAAAAAAGAATGGAATTTGAGTCTTATTTCTCATAGGTTTTTATTGTTCTTAGAAACTTTTGGAGACTACTGAGATCATTGCCTCAGAAAGATGGTGCTATGGCAAGCAGGTGAATTGGATTTGAGTGAGGGAGGGCTGTGCAAGGTCTCCTGCCTCACTTTCCCTTCCAGAGCCATCTAGGCCCAGTGGGCCAGTTATCTTCATTTTAGGCTGGAAAAAAATGGCCAACCATAATCTCTCTTTCAAATTTCCAACCATTACTCAGATTAGCATTCTTCTTAAATTATTATAGTAGTTGTGAGGGGAGCTGGACTGTACTTTTCTCTCACTCCATCACTTTGGCTTGTCTCTCAATTCTTTGCAAATTTTAAAGTGCTTTATAAATTTTTAAGATTAGGACACTTGTTATTTTCTTAGACTTTCATTTTTATAAGGCATGTCTAATTTTCTCAATTAGATTAATTATAAGCTCTTTGTAGACAGGTACATATGTTTTTATGCTTTCCTTTTCTCTAATACCTAAGAGTGTGTGTGTATGTATACCTTCAGTAGGTAATAGATCTTCTGTAGAACAGAGATAAATTCCATACAATCAGAACAGATCTCTTGCTTAGTCTCTTATTTTTTCAGAGAAGTGAAGAAACATAATTCCATCACATAGCACTTCTCTTCTTTTGCATGAAAGTGCCATTCTCTTCTCAACATCTCCTACATGGTCTTCTCCTTTTCACAAGAATAATAGAAATGCTGCCCTATGACATTCAGGTGCCTGAATTCTGGAAAGAAGAGAAATGCCATTCCTTCAACTCTTCCTCAGTTGAACTCCAGAGATATCACCTTGAGGTCAGACACTCAGAGATGTTGATTATTTATCTGAACTAATCCCTCAGTGCTTGGCAAACTCCCATCTGATGATGCCCTCCCTAATCTTATAATTTTGAACTCCATGCTAAAAATATTCAGTGTTAGGAGATGGAGTTCTTTATGAGAACAGTCTTAATTCTCAATAAATCAATAAATATTTGTTATGCTCCTCCAATGTCACAGGCACTATGCTAAGTAGTAGGGATACATAGATGTAGATGTGTGTGTCTTTGTGTAGTTAAAAAAAATGCAATCCCTGCCTTCAAGGAACTCACAATCTAATAAGAGAAGACCACACACAAAAAGAAGGTAAAAATCTGGGCAATTGAAGGTACCATTGTTAGATGAAGTCTAAAGTACTGGCACCCTATGGGAATTAAAAAAAAAAAAAACTTAAATAGAGAATCTCTTCTTCATTCAGAGAAGTGCCCAAAATAGAGGGTACTAATTATGTATGACTAGTAAGACTGATTTTACCTTGAGGGAAGATGAGCTTTCTGTGAAAATGATAAAGAAGTCCATAATAGTGGAGCATATAGGAAATGAAAAGGATAAAGGAGGTCAGTATCAATGGATTATAGAGTTTTGGAATGAAGGTGTAAGATGTAAGAAGACTGGAAGAGTAGAAAGGGGCCAAGTTATGGGAAATCTGATAGTGCCATGACCTAGAGGGAAAAAAATTAGTCAAATCCACAGAGTCAAAGACTATAAAGGGATCAAGTAAAAAAAAGATTTAGAAAATTTGGAAATTAAGAGACTATTGGCAATCTTGGAGAGATTTGTTTCAGATAAATGATGAAGAAGAAGTCAAATTACAGTGAATTAAGAAGAAAGTGGGAGGAAAGAAATAATGATAATAATAGCTAGTGCCTTGTGAATATTTCACTTATCCTTCCAACAACCCTGGAAGATAAGATAAAAAAGCAGGTAAGAAAACTGAAGAAGAAAGAATCTAAATGGCTTGTCAAGAGTAACAAAGCAAGTATATGGGGATAGATATGTTCCAAGAAGTTTGTAGATAAGTTTCTCAAAGAACAAGAAATATGGATGATACCTAGTAAGGATGAATAGATCAAGTGAAAAGTGTTTTGTTGTTGTTGTTGTCTTTAGGATGAGAGAGATGTGAATATGTTTGTAGGTAACAAGAAGGAAAACAACCAATAGAAAAAGAGAGATTGAAGATAAGTGAGAGATTGAGGATGATAGAAAGGACAAGTATTTGGAGAAGAAATATTGGAATGGAATCCCTTCTGCATGTTTAGGAGTTAGTGATGATTAAGAAAAGAATCACCTCTACATGTGAAAAATGAATAAAAGAGAATGGAAATTGGATATTTCTGGATGATTGATGAGGAGGAAGTGAGATGAAGGAGATTTTAGAATGATTCCAATTTCTTCAGTGAAATATGATGCAAAGTTCTGAAATAATAAGGTAAGGAAGGGTGAGCCATAAGAAGATTGAGAAAGGATGAAGATATTTGGGGAAAATTGCTGTGGTGAGTGGGATAGGGAGTCATTTAGGAGCTTGTAGAAGAATTGCCTTGCAACAATGAGGACTCAGTTGACATTATGCAAACATATATTTGCAGAAGACCTAATCAACATGATTTTGTGTTTTTTCTCTACCAAAATTAGATATTGGTAATAATTAAAGGTTGAAACTTTGCAGAGTGACATCTTTGATGCCATAAACGTGCAAATGTCTTAAGAGAAGAAATCAATGTTTGAATTGAACTGGTTAATGCAGGCCAATGCAGGAGTAATAGACTGATAAAGAACTCAGGGGTAAAGTGATTGAAAGTAACTGTACAGAAGCGGAATAGAATTTGTTGTTACAAGGCAGAGGAAGAGTTGGAATGATAATAGATTGTGACATATAAGGGAATTTTGGAATTTGTGAATTTAGAAGTGGTGTATCACTCTCTTCTATTAGTGGTGATAACCATTAGGTAATTCTATTCACAGTAAATATCTTTAGGGATTGTTATGATCTTTCTCAAAATGTTTAGTAACCAAAATAAGAAAGATGTTATAAAGTCAGATAAGAAATATTAGCAACATAAAATATCAATCATAATGATTCAGATATATAATAAACATTTTCAAATTTATGCTCAAGATATTTAGTTAAGTTGGGGAAAGTATAATTTCATATTCAAAATAAATAAATAGATATAGTTATTAAATTATATTCACATGAGTAATCATAAAAAATCCTCATGAGAACAATTTGGCTTAATTATGGACTGCCTATAGTGAAACATAGTCCAATGAAAACATGCCTGGTTCTTTTCCATCTCTTTCTATAATGCTGATAAAACAAACTCTCCTATCTGAAAAGATCATTGTTTAGCCACTTACCTGTTGGTTCCATAAGGGTTATGTTACTACAGTAGATAGAATTGCAAGTACCTCCAATTTCAAGTCTGTATGTATACCCATATTTATGTTTAGATACATGATAAATAAATCTAATAACTACAGTTACATGCATCCAAACATACATAGAAAGTTAGTCTAATCTGAGTATGCTTATTGAAATGTCATACATAAATAATTCTACATGTTGATTTTATTCAATAGTTAAAAACAATCACAAATATTTAATAGTCACTTTCTACCAGTAAGGCATTATTCTTGGTTCTGTCACAGATGCATAAGCAAGAAGAAATTACTAATTTTAACATGCTTGTATCTACAGGCATATATAAATTATACATATAATATAATTGATATCACATTACTTGTTTTTCAATGAGTAGTGGAGTGGTTGGTAAAAAGAATTTCAAATTATAAATTTTCAAGGAAATGTTCAAAAATAATTAATTAGTATATCAATCCAAGAGAGATTTTTTTAAACAGATATATATAAAAACACGATAATACTGTATAAATAGGTAAAAAGTACAATATAAAAGATATTGATGATATGTGATATGGAAGTTCAGAAAAGGAACTGTGGTCTGTGAAATGTAAAAAAAAAAAGAAGAAGAAAAAAAAAGAACTCAATCTCTTTTGCCTGTAAATCTATGATCCCATGAGATTTCATGTATGACCAACCTTATAGATAGCAAAGGAAGAATGAAAATGAAAATCAAGAAACTTGCAGAAACAGAACAGAGAGGTCAAGTTATTCTAGGCAATTCATTCATATTCATTCATTCAAGCATTTATTTAAAAAAACTACTTAGTGTAAGTCACTATGAGAGAAACTATAAATACAAAAAAAAAAAAATAATGCTCTTACAAAGGATCTTACATTCAATTCATAATATTCATTATGAATTCTAAAGTTTCTAAGTGTGATGTCTGGATGGGATGGAGTGTGTGATGATAAAATCTATTGATGAAGTGGGACAGTGTCCTGGAATTCAGATAATAATAACAAGGATAGAGATATGATGGTACAATTAGAAAGTGGAAGGATAGTCTCAAAGTCATTGAATGGTAGGCTAAGGGCATAAAAGTGGCAAAGTTAAAGGCAGGCTGCATACCTTTGGTAACCAAGCAGATTATACAAAGGAAAAAGGAAACTTGTTTCTCACTGAACTTCAATCAGGTAAATGTTTTTGTTTTGCATTTTCTTACCATTCTCTCTCAATTGCTGTTTATGTCCTCCCAATAGCAATCTTATGTATTGAGCATTACCCATGGCACTGACAACCTAAAAAGAAAGCTATGACTGTGGCAGTTAAAATTTAAAAACAAAATAATAAAAATAGGTTCTTACAAAATTGCTTACTATCACTTCAAGAAATACTTTTTCCAAAAGAGAATTACATTAATCCCTTATGCACAATTTAGAATTTAGATGAACCAAAGTATTTAGCAATTTTGAATAAGGAAACAATGCATTTTCTTTAAAAATGAAAATATAACCTCAACAACGATACTGTATGAGGATATATTCTGATGGAAGTGGATTCCTTCGACAATGAGAAAATCTAGCTCAGTTTCAATTGATCAAGGATGGACAGAAGCAGCTACACCCAAAGAAAGAACACTAGGAAATGAATGTAAACTGCTTGCATTTTTGTTCTTCTTCCCGGGTTATTTATACCTTCTAAATCCAATTCTCCCTGAGCAACAAGAGAACTGTTCAGTTCTGCACACATATATTGTATCTAAGATCTACTGTAACCTATTTAACATGTATAGGAGTGCTTGCCATCTGGGGGAGGGGTAGAGGGAAGGAGGGGAAAAATCGGAACAGAAGTGAGTGCAAGGGATAATGTTGTAAAAAATTACCCTGGCATGGGTTCTGTCACTAAAAAGTTATTTTAAAAAATGAAAATATAACAGCATATCGGTGTATAAGTAATACCAAGAATCTGAAATGTTCTTAGAATCAACATCTTAGCTACTCAAAAGAAAGTCAGAAACTTTGATAGATCCTAAAGCATTTGGTATTTTTAAAAATAGATTTGTTTCATAATGCAGTCATCCAGTAGACATATACAGATAAATGGATAGATAGACCGATAGACAGAAAAATAGAATATTTGTTAAATATCAAGGGGAAGATATTGCACTAAATGCTAGAAATAAAAATAAAAGCAAAAATGGAATTAACCAATCAAAGGAGAGGCTCATAGGAGTGGAAGTATCTTTAAGGAGAGAAAGGTATTGGTGAGAAAGTAGAAAAATGAGGAGAATCAGGAAGGAAAATTCTTTATAATTCTGTGTATATACTAAGAGAGAAAACTCATTCTAAGTGCTAGTTATAATTATTAAGCTGTTATGTTTTTATAATACCATCTAGTTTATATATAGATATATATATGCATGCAACTGGCTTTCTGAATCATTCAAACAGCCGCAAAGCACTAAAGATGCCACCAAACAGATTTTTTTTTTTTCCGGAAGGGACTTATATCACTATGCTCATAAAATGTCATAAGAAAGTAGGAAAGTATTCCTGATATATTGCTCTCTGAATACAGGGGAGCAGAGACTATCCACTGGGGCTTATTGATCAGTTCTTGCTGTCTGTATTCAAAGGTCCTCAGCAGTGCTTATGATATTTTTCACCACATTAACTGTTGGGATGATATGCTATGACAGCTTTTAAAAACAGCCCCCAGAGCTCCAAATAGCTCCAATTACATCTTTAGTCTAACAGTTGCCTACACCAAGGGGCACATAGCTCAGTGTTCTAGGAAAAGGAGGAGACGATGAAAAAGCCAATAATCATCATTTACGCAACACCGCCCTGTGGCCATTCCCCACCCCCATCCCCCTTAATCTAAAGCCTATCATTGCTTTCCTTCACTGTAGCTTTTCATAATCCTTAACATATGGTCCTTGTTTTGATAGGCATGAAATTACATCAAGGTCATTTTTAATAACTGTCAATAGCCCCAGAACAGCAGTCAGTTTTATTGACACCTATGCTGAAGAGCTCAGGGAGCTGTAAGTAGCACACGAGACCTGCCTGGGAAAGCTGATCCACTGGGAAACAGATTATTATTGATATTAGTAAATTAGTATTGATAGAAATTTGATGAGTATAGTGCTTCTGGATCCTTTCACAATGCACTCATGTCGACAGCTTTGAGAGCTCAGAGCCCTCTGAGGTTCAGACAAACCTAAAGTCACAGTCTCTTCATCTCTTTGTTTTCTCTCCCTTTTTAGGTAGGCAGGGAGAAAAAGGCACAGGAATGAAATCCCCACAGGGCCAAAAGGGGAAAATCTTTTTTTAAAAATAGATATGTTTAAATGATTCATTTCAGAGAAGTCAAAATATTTTTCAAGGAATTCAAGTCTTAAACTCTCATTCTTTTCTTTCTTTTCTTTTATAAAGACAATATATTCTTTTTTTTCTGACATTTCACTATATCATTCAAAGGTAACATGAAAACTTGAAATTTGATATAGGATGCTTGAATTGAAAGTTATAAAGTGATCTTGTGGTAAACTCTTCAACATTGTTTGTAGTTTTCTGTATCTGAATGTTCAATGGATTTCCACAGTGAATAAAATGTGTGCCTGGACTGAAGGTTCTGGGCTTAGTTGAGAAAACTACATGATATGGTGGTACAATTTTTTGCATTTTGAAAGGAGATGAAAATAACATGAGATTAAATCGCAAACAGGAGGATAGAGGTTTTCATTAAATATTATGTTTTGGGAAAAAAAGCATGAGCCTTGAGAATTGAGGAGAGGTGGGGAAAAGGGAAAAAAGTAACAGTTGTTACTTGGTAGGAACAAAGCTGGCCACATCTGTAGTTCCTATCATTAAGACTAAGAGATATGGCTTTTAAATTGACAACCTGGAAGAGAGAGACAGAAACAACAAAGAGACAGAGAAAGACAGAGAGATACACAGTGAGATAACACAATACATCTGGATATCTAGAGTCAATGTGGAAAAATAGATAGAATGCTAGACCTAGATCCAGTAAGCCCCGAGTTCAAATTTAGCCTCAGACACTTCCTATACTTAATCCAGTTTGCCTAAACTATATGAGCTGGAAAAAGAGATAGCAAACCACTTTTTGCTAGGAAAATCCCAAAAGGGGTCACAAATAGTTGGACATGACTGAAAAATGATAAAACAATACTACAGCCACCTTACTTCTGCTTAGTTATATATTCAGAAGATCCTTTTTCCTGCTTTACTATCATTTCTCATAATTATCTCTGGTCAACCCTATGCTAAGATGCTTGGGTTTTCTGTCATGAGAGTGAAATGGGAGACACAAGGAAAAAAGTCATCTTTCCTAGCACAGGGCTAACATCTTAAGCTTCCACCGAGTATTCAAGAATTTTGGCTTCAAATACAGCGTGTAAGTGTGAGTCAATTGAAAACAATCTTTTAAGTATAAAATTACTATACATGTGAGCTATTAGTACCGTTTTTTAAAAAAGAAGTTTCTTTCTAGGAATCCTCTATTCCTTTTGCCAATGAAGTCACAGGTCTGATTTTTGTTCCAGATCTGTGATTTATTCAATATGGAGAATACCTAATACTGAAACTACTTTTCCATTGATGCAATTTAGCAAATCCTGTAAATTATAGTCTTTTCCAGTTGCTTTAGAGAAGTCTGAGAGGTTAAACATTTTCTGCCATAGTAGCATAACAAGTATACATCAAAACAGAACTTGAATCCAGATCTTTATGGTGTTATGTTGCTTCCCAGTTAAATCATAAAGATAAAAATACATGTGGAACACTAAAGCATTTAGAGAAATTTCACCCATGTTTTTTGACATCCAAATGGAAACATGATCATTCAGATCCTTTAACTTTTTTTCTTCATGTTTCTTTATGTTTTCTTCATGGATAACAGAAACAGAGTTGACTTAGAAATCACCTGTTATTCTTTGGTTATATACTTGGGACACAATCCAACTCAAAGTATGATAGTATAAAACTACAAATCTTTTAAAAATCTCTTCCCTGCCACAGAACCAAAAGAATTCTATCCATAGTGGACATGACTTAGAAAATACCTTAGACAGCATAAGTACCATAATAAAAAGAGGCAATAAGAGGAATTATTATTCTAATAACTCCATTTCAGATTGTGATGTGTTCTTGAAATAGTATAAGAAAAAACATTTAAAAATAAATAGTGTAGAAAAATTCATATGTACTTTGTTTTTGATGTAGAAAGAAATAAAAAGGAATTCAAGTATTTGAGAGATGATGAAGATCATATAGTGATTCTTAATCTGTGGGGAAAACCCTTGATTTTTCTCATTCCTTTTTTTTCCTGTTTATTTGATCAACATGATATTAAAAATCATAAAACCATATTCCTTTTCTCAGTGGCAGACAATTAAGGATCAGTATAACTATGATACCAATGAGCACTAACATAATCTTTGTCTTTAATTGCAGGAAAAATTCCAGGCTTTTCTGTAAAGTGATTAAATGTCAGATAACATATCTATATTGTAAAGGATAACAACATAACAGCTGAAATAAATTTCCAAACTATAGTCTTTTTCACATGTGATTTTTTTAAGCAGAATATAATTGTTCCCATCTACACTTATTTAAAGTATCTGTAAATCCTGAGTTTAGGGAAGATATGTCAAAACCAATGTCACATCAATATTTCCAAAGTTAAATTGAAGCCTCTCCTTTTCTGTGTGTTATGTGTAGTGTTCCCTACAACCTTTAAATGTCCCCTTTCACATCAAAAATGGCAGCAAGATGATTGTCATGGAGATTTTTCTTGTTCCTGCCCAGATTTCACAGACTCTTGGGATCACTGCTGAGAATTGTTCTTTTCAATTGTCTTCACTCAGTGAAGACCATTCTGAAGTCTCTTGTTACTTTGTCACTGGCAAAAGTTAATAGCATTTATATTATAACCTGATTAAGAAAATTTTGCTGATTAACTGAAAAAGCTTCCCAAAGTGCTAATATCTTAAGAAACTGGCACTTCTTAAAACCTTGCTTATGGTTTTAGTGTTATATTATTGTTTTCAAAGTGCCTATGGTGTGATAAATAGTAGAAAATGAGAGAAACAAGAAATTAAAAATTAGTGACCAAGTAATAATCACAAATCATCAAAGTGATTCAAGTGACTGGTATATCAAAACCTTCTCCTAAACCATTGCATATACCTTAATAAAGTATTTTGAATAATTAACTCTAAATCTTCCTATTCATCTTTCCACCTAATAATAGTTACTTCAGAGCTTATCAAAATTCGTAGGGTTATTTGTTTGTTTGTTTGTTTGTTTGAAAATGCTAGTTTTAATTGCAAAAGTGCTGCTGGCTTCAGATTTTAATTGCAATTCACAAATGGTTGGATTGCCTGTGCTCCATTACGAAGAAAAAATCATTTTAATAGCGAAAGTGCTGCCTCAGTGCAGATTCCAATTTCATTTTACAAGAGACTGGGTCATTCAGTGTCATTATAAAGAATAAAATGGCCAGGACGAACCTTAAAGGTGTTGATTAGGTTATAGATATCAATGAAGTATCTGTTAGTGAGGCTGCTATGAACTTGTCTCTCATTTTCATCCAAAAGGAGTAAATCAGAGATATCATAAGTGCTTAATAGAGTCCAAAAAACCCTGAGCTACAGAAGCACTTAAAAATGCCATGTTCCGCCTTATTTCCTTTACTGTATTTCTTTCCCTTTACTAGTTTTTTGTTCCCTATTCAAACTGTTATGCTCCCTTAAAATATAATAATGTCAGTGTTTCATTGACCCTTAAGCCAAGTGAAACATATGATGGTATTCCTATAACATTCCCATTTAGCTTTTCCAGTCTGTTTCAATATTTCTGCTGGTACCCTCTTTGATTCTTAATTGAATAAAGAAACACCCTAATCAAGAAACATAGTGTTAGAGTCACAGGACATCTTAGAGGCTATCTGGACCAACCTCCATTATATAGCAGGTGGAGAAAGGGGATATGGAGTAGACAGGCTTGTCCTAAGTCCCTTACTTACACGGTAGAAACTAGATCCTAAATATTTTGACTTACACTTTTTCCATTTTGACAAAGTATGTTTCTATTTCATCTGAGGCATGTTTTATTGTAAAGCAGATAAAGCTTTTAAAAATTTACAAAACCTTTTTATTTTTTGCAACCTAGCAGAAATATAACATAACAAAGCATGATGTAATGTAGCATAATGTAATGTGGCATAACATGACATAACATATTACTTATTACATAATTTACCATTATTTGAATTTAAGTCCCAAATGGCTCAGAGAAGAAGGAAGAGGAAGAGGGTACTAAATCACATTGTTTAGTTCTCTTACTGCTTGCTCTATTTCATTTCTCTTTAATTTCATTTTACAATAAAAAAAATATGCTTCTACTAGCCATCTGCATGGGACTCTGGACTACTGTGAAACTTCTGAGTGGTTTCTGTTATGTTTCTTCACATCTGTTGCTATTCCAATAGGGCCGGATGTACCTGGCCATGGTCTGGGTTCATAAATGTCTAAGTAATTACTAGAGGTCTGATGAAATACAAAATGCATTCTTCCAAGTTATCACCAAGCATTTTAAAGTAAGTAAAAGAGAAATATGTTTTTCAGATATATTATAAATACATCTAAATTATTTCTTAATGTCTGTGGCAAGAAAACTGTTAGGAAAAAAATAAGTCATCTTCCTCTCCACAGAACAAACCCTGTTGTTTTGTTTTGTTTTGTTTTTCTGAGGGGAGGCTTGGCTGTAAATATATTCGTGCTTCATCAACTTGTCCCATTATACATCTAGGCGGGGGGAAGCAACATATTTATTCCTCACCATAAAGATTTTAGAAAATCTATCTGAACACAAAATAGGAAAAAAGTCATAGTTTTGAAATTAGGCAAGGGATAAAGATTAATATTTGGGAAACTGTTTAAAATAAAATTGTATTTCAATGCAAATTAAGAGCTATGACAAACAGGAAGAACTTTCCTTTTTCTATAGTCTAACAACTAAATAATGCATTTATAGCTTCTGCAGATATAGAAAAGTATAAACATACAAATGAAATCTTAATTTAATTATTCTGTAATATATTTTGGCACAAAAAGAACCCTTCCAATATTTGTTATGTATGATACTGAAGTTATATTTGAAATATATTTTTCTTAAATTCATCTCAAAATCTCACTATACTAAAATCGATGCATTATTAGAAAAGTATAACAGATAAATGTTAGCTATTTTGGGGATGAGAAATAAGAGAACTTTAAAAATATCTCACATTTGAAATTGTTGATTCAAGAATTGCAGAGCTAGAAGGGAACAGATATCATATAAAGCAACCCCAGTGAGATCCAGAGAGGCCACATAGATATTTATCAATTTTCTTATTGGTCTGACCATGGAACTTCCCTTCTTAAAAGTCCCTAGTGGCTTTCTATTATTGCCTTTAGGGTAAAGTCCTATATTTGATATTTAAAGATTTTTTAAAACCTGACTCTAACCTATCTTTTCAGATTAATTAAACATTATACCTCTTCATGAATTGTACAAGCTAGACAAACTGGGGTACTTGTACCCCTCTTTCACTGCTCTGAGACCACTAGTCCTACTTCAAATTCAGCCCCTGAACCTTCATTCTAAGAAGCAACATCTATGGAGCAATATCATGCCCTAGGCACTTTCTTCTGAAGATGCTGCAGATCCTATCTCCTTAACAGCCTTACCAGTCATGTGGAAAATACAGTCCCCATTGCCAAAGTCCTTCACATAGTCAAATGATGCAACATTGGAAATCATTATGTATTATTAGTGTAAATAACATTCAAAAAGATGCATTGCCAGGACATGATTTGTTGTGACACCCTAAAGATGCTAGGATTTTTCTCTCTGATTTGTAGCTAAAATATCACATATAGTATAGCCATTAGAATGTGTGCTCCTGGAGTGCTTTTATATTTGTATCTACAATTCTTTATGTTTTAAGTGTTTAATGAATTCCTTTAAATTCGTCCATTTGTTCATTCTTCTTTCCTCATAAACATTCCACCTCCTCCTTCTATTAGTTTGCACAGGGGGTAGCCCATACTCAAATTATATTTTCTCCTTCCCTCCACATCTCAGGATTCAGTTTCCTTTAAAACAATTCATATTACCTCTCATGGGAAGTCTTCCATGATTTCTCTGCTACTAACAACCCTCCCAAATTACTTTATAATCAATGTATATTAATCTATAATTTTATGTGTTGTTAGTTGCAATAGAATGTAAGCCCCTCGAGGCTAAATATTGCTTAATTTTCATCTTTGTTCAGCACATAATAAATGCCTAATAAATGCCTTCTTATTAATTGATTGAAAGATCTTTTAATCCTAGGTCAAGACTCTTCATGGCACTATGCTAATTTGGAAAATACAGAAACTGGTCATGACAATATTAAAAGCTAAAGCACTTCTATAGTATACTGTTAAAATCCCTTCGTTTCCACTCAAATCAAATTATTCTATTGTTAAAATAAATTAAGCACTTTGGGTATTGTATTTCCTTTTACCCCAATAGGGTACTATTGAGTACAGTTCACCATTCTAATAATACTTCATCAAATAAATATTAAACAACATTAAAGAATGTTCTACTATTGGAAATTTTTTTCTAGATTTTGGTGATGATGACAACTGAATTAGAAGACCTCTAAATTTCTTATGATAACTAACATTTTATAATGTGCCAATGATCAGATATTTCTAAAATATATAGAAATTTGAGGTACATATAAATTCTAGAAAAGAAACATTTTCCAGTAAAAATAAAATCAATTAAGATTAAAATTCTGAATTAGAATAAAACTTCAATTCAGGTCATATACAGAATAGTATAAGGAAGAATAAGTTAAGAATTCAGCAAACAAAACCAGTCTTAGGAAATGGGCTTTTCATTGATGTAGAATTTCATTAAAGTGCATTAATTGTATTGAGCACATATATTTTAAAATTATGTTATATTTCAAAATACATACACAATATGCCAACTAAAGTGTCATTAACAGTTGGCCTCTTCAAGGGGAAATTCCTTTATTGGAACAAAATTATGTTCTTATAACAGTTTTTATAAAGTTTAAAGTACTTTTTATAAAGTTTACAAACCTCTTTATCTATCCAAAAATGCATTTCTATTACATAGGTTTCATAGGATAATTTATATATTGAAATGCCAACTGTTTAATGGTATTGAGATCTAAGTGCAAGCAGCTTTGATATTGCTTGTCATCACCTCAATTTCTATTAATTCTGTTACCAATTTTACAGGATTGCTGAGAGAAAAAAATGTTTAGCCAATTTTAGCATTGCATATAAATATGAATTATTTTTATTGCCCAAGATCATGAAATTAGTAGTTTTATAAGTATCATATTGGTTAAATGAGCAATAAATTACGGAGAGTTTGGAGGAAAGGAGAGAAATTGGAACTAATTATTTTGAATGAATATTTTAAAAGATAATTATCCAGATTAGGATTTGAACATGGTTTTACTGATTTCTAATATAGTGTTCAAGAAAGATGCAACCATTGGAATCCAGAGCAGGTAGATGAATCCCAAATAGTGACAATCAGAGCACCATTATCTAAAATCAAACAATGATTTTATAAGGTGTTAAAAAAGAAGAATGGTCAACATGGAGTCTAGAAAAAGGAGTTTTGGACAATAATAGTTGGTCAAAGTGCAAAAGTGAGGTAATATGATAAAAATGCCAGATTTGGAACTTTAAAGCTAGATTCAAATCCCTGGTATATATATATTTTTAATTTACCAGCAGTGGGACTTTAAGCAAATAATTTAATTTCACTGGAATTCAGCATAACTCCTATTTACAATGAGGAGTTGAACTTAAGGACAAGTGAGCTAGGTACTTTCTACATGCAAATTTAGATTCCTGGGATTGGCGAAAGCCTGTTCTTAATGTAAAGAAATTACAAATCTTTTGACTTTGGCAGAGTCTTGCCCTAAAAATAGGATTATTAATTAGGTCTGAAAATGACCTCACTCTGATCACTGAGTCCAACTCTCTCTTTTCTGGGGATCCATACAGAAAAGGTATAAATCAAACAAGATTATATTGATATTAAGTAACAGAGTAGCAGTGAATCAATCCAGCTCCTCCACCTTCAGATCTACTATCCTTTCTTCTCTTTATTGTGGCTCCCTCAGAGTCTACAGAACCTACCAGGAGACTGTACTGAAATATGTTTCCATGGATAGTATAATCTGACAAAAAGCCAGAGCTAAAGAAATATCTGCTAAATTGCTGAACGGAATAATCCTTTACACCTGATTCTGCTGTTTTCAATTCATTGGGATTTGAATTCAGTCTGTCAGTCATGGGTAAATAAGCATTTATTAAGCACCTACCATATGACAAGAATTATGCTTAACACTGGGATTGCAAAGAAAGGTGAAAAGGAGTTCATAGTCCATTGGAGGAAACAAGAAAACAAATATATACAAACAAACTATATCCATCATAAATAAGAAATAATTAACAAAGAAAGCCCTGGTTAAAAGGGATTAAGAAAGGATACCTGTAGAAAGTGAGATTTTAGTTGGGACTTGAAGGAAGCAAGGAAAACAATTATTTTTAAACAAAGCAAGAACAATAAAAGTTACTTCATAAATAGTATTGATATCATCTTGTTTGCTTTCTCAATATATAGGAAAAAGGGCAGAAGGGAAGGAGAGAATTTGGAGTTCAAAATTTCAAAAAACGAATGTAAAAATATTTTTAAAATATTATTGAAAATGCTTAACAAAATAAATAAAATATGTTTAAAATAAGAGCTAGCATTTATCTAGTACCTAAAGTCTTACAGAGCATAT
Source organism: Sarcophilus harrisii (assembly GCF_902635505.1). Lineage (NCBI taxonomy): Eukaryota > Metazoa > Chordata > Mammalia > Dasyuromorphia > Dasyuridae > Sarcophilus > Sarcophilus harrisii. The sequence goes on along the minus strand of NC_045426.1, from coordinate 530,537,627 downwards.
TAGAAGTATATCATCTCTTGACATTTGCTAGTTTCATATTCTAGATTTTGGTTATTCACAGGTTGGCCACTGATAATTAAATGGAAACTTTTGGAGATTTGCCCCAAATTGCCAAAAATTGCAGATGGCTCACATATGCAAAGAAAACAAACAAAAAATTAAGTCATGAACACACAAATACTATATATTATTAATCCATTTTATCAATTACCATAATAAATTTATATTTATAAATTTATTAAAAACATTCAAATTTTGTTAAAGCTTCAGTGTGCTAAAAGAACTAGGATACACACTCTGTCCTTCTATTATCCACTCAGTCATGTGAATTCCTACCCCAGTGATCCTTTTATTCTATGCTTTTCACAGAAGGAAATACATAAAGTAGGTTCTATAGTTACACTCCATCACTGCAAAATTACATAGGACAGGAGATACTAATCTCTCACATAGAAACTGCAACTTTTTTATGAATGCAGTGTAGTTTTACTTGTTTTGCATTTTAAATATGATTTAAAAAATTAAATGTCAAGATTCGGAATATTCTTTTTCACATTCAGGAGGCCCCTGTACCCCTAGTCCCCAGGGAATGTTGAGCGACTGCTATAGTATCTGTATTTTAAAATCCTTATGCCAACCCTGGAAGGGAGGTGCTATCATTATACCCATTTTACAGGTGAGAAAAATAGGGTAAAAAGAATTTAAAAGACTCACACCTGATCCCACTCCTAGTTAAGTGGCTGCTTTTGAATTCAAGTGTATCAGGACACAAAATCCATTACTTTAAACACTTTACCACATAGCTTCCTAAAGAATTTTGGTCATTGTTGTCAAAAAGACTTTTCTCCTTTCTAAAGCAGAGAAATATGTGTGTGTAGTGTGTGTGTGTGTGTGTGTGTGTGTGTGTGTGTGTGTGTTAGAGAAAGGGAGGAGACAGAAATGGGGCAGCAAAACCTTGGGAATATAACATTACAATTATCTGTGAAATGGTCAAAAAAAGAAAAGAAAAAGCTGGATTCAGAATTCAAGAACCCCTATTAAAATCTTAACTATTACTTAGTACCTATTTAACCTCAGTAAATCAAGTCACTGTTCCCTGCCTCAGTTTCCTTATTTATAAAACAGAGGATTTGATGATCATTCAGATACCTTCCAGATTGGAAAATTAATAATCAATAATCTTTTCTCCTTGTTCTTCACCTCATGAATGCTGATTTTCTCACAGGTTTCAAAACCTTGGAAGATCTCTGGGGATTTTTGGATTACTTCCCATACCTTAGATTCAGAAAACCAAATCACCTCATTACTCACATTTTCTTCAGTCTTTCAGTCTCACAGGGGATAGTTATTAGAAGGTAGGTCTCAAAGTTAAGGCCCAAGTTCAAGCTTACTTTTGGTAAGCTGCTGACTGTTTTGATACTGGACAAATCTCTTAACTTCTTAGGGACTCAGTTAACTCACTAAGATTGAAATTGGTTTTTTGTGTGTGTGTGTGTTAGCTGACTGAGCTAGTTTCCTTACCAGAAGTTACCTTACACCAATAAAATTCTTGATGCTTTCCACCTCCAAACAAAAAACCTCACTCTTCCCCCAATTACTTTCCTTGGAAATGATGAGGAATTTCTGACCTCTAGAAATTATAATGATCTTACACATTCTAAAATTTGTCTTGTCTAATAATATGATTGTGAAAGTCATAGTCTTTACCTCAGTTTTCCAGGATATAAAATGGATATTTTTCAGATTGCTAAAACTCTTTGTAAATGCTAATTATCACTTCAGTAAATTATTTTTACATAGTAGTTTTTCCTCCCCAAAGGACTCTGTAATAAAATGGCATAAGCAGAAAAACATTAAATGCTAGAATTGGTTTATGGGCCCTTAGCTGAGATTTCGAACTTGAACATTATATGCAGAGAAGCATTAGATGCAGTAATTATATAATGATGTTTCACTGTATAACTATTATCATTCTTATTGTCATTTCCCATCTAGAATGAGGTCCAGACGGATTAACATTGTCTATTCTAGGCTTTTACAATCTCCTAAAGCCCTGGGAATTCCTTAATCTTGTTCTTAAGAGTGCAGAATAGCCAGGAACAAAAAGCTAGAAAGTGTCACAGATTACAGTCACTTTCAAACTCTATCAATAATTTCCTAGATTCTTAACATGAAAGATATGAGAGAAGATAATTTTCCAATTTCCAAATTAAGAAATTTTAGATCAGTGAATTACAAAATAAAAATTTACATGAATTCAAATCATAATGAACTAAACTTCATTTATTAGATGAGTGTGGAGTTTTTATGTTCAAAAAACCTCTCTTTTTCTTTTTAGGGGATAGAAAACTGTGATATAAACTAGGAAATACCTAGGTAGATGATATCAGAGACCCAGAGATGCATTAAAATATTTTTCTTAAGAATAGCTCAGTGAAAAAACAAACAAACAAACAAACAAAAAAAAAAAAAAAAACAAATGAGTAACCTCAAAAGTTAAGAGATGACTTAAAAGCTATACTTTCTTAATAACTGCTATTTGTAAAGTGATAAGGGAAAATATTTCTAAATAAATTATACTGCCCATCTTGAGGTGATAAGCTTAAAAAAAAAAGAATAGCTCAGTGGCTGGTATGTGGTAAGTGACTTTGGAGTGGGGAGGGTGAGAATAGTAATGGAAAAAGGAACAATTTGGACTCAGAAATCAGATGTGGATTTGAATCCTTATTGATTAAAGTCATCTAGTTATGTATGAACAAGTTACCTAACGAGTATAATATTCTTCAATAGAAAATGGGATTTTAATATTTTACTACTTATTTATTTAATACTTTACTACTTATTTAATAAAGTTTATATGTGTATGTATGTGTGTGAAAGGAACTATGGTATATAAACTCTTAAAGATGGCATATTGTATAAAGTACTAAACTTGAAATCAAGAGTTCAAATTTAAACTTACTTTTAAAAGTTGAATATATGAACCACATTAGCTGTAATACCCAGGAAAAGTCATTTTGCAACTCTCTGCTTCAGTTTTCTCATCTGTAAAATGGGGATAATAATAGTACTATAATAGTTATAAACACACTAGGTTTGGTGTGAGGATGAAAAGAGATAGCATTTATAAAATGCTTTGCAAATTATAATACACATTATAGCTTGCCAGTTAGTAATAGTAGTAATAATTGTAGCTTGCTAAATCACAAGCTAAAAACAAATATAGTCCAGGATAGATTCTGACTGCTAGAAAGCAGCAGGAATGACTTTTGGAATAAAGGACTGAGAGAATCTTAAGTATGAAGTGAAAAAGTTGTTTATTTGGAGTAAAAATTTATCAAAATCCCAGGTTTATATAAGCTTGACAGTTGGTATCCACAACTTTTAAGAAAAAAAAAAAAAAAAAAAAAAAAAACTTCCTTTATGTATGCTTAGTATCAGAAATGTCAGAGGATCCTGCTTATAAACATGAAGGGTCACGTTATCATTCTTTCCAAGATATTGGTAGAAATTTATAGCATTCCTAGCACAGGATTGCTTTGTAGATATGTGCGTCCAAAACATTGGCTGGTAATTGTTTTTACCAGGCACAGATTTAATGTAAAGGGACACATGCTCATGTACAACACACACACAGGTATGGTATTCTATCACTGGAGAAGGAAATATCACAAATGGAAAAGAATGCTGAATCTGGAATCAACAAGGAACTGGGTTCAAATAACACTTCTGATGTGCTTAAGTTGTGTGATCTAATTTCTCTGCCCATCAATCTTCTTGTATATAAAACATGTTTCAATAGAAAATCTAGTCTAATTGTGCTTATTACTTATCTATATCATAGCAAGCATTTCTGAAATTCTCCAACAGAGTTGCACAAGATGCATGTGAGACAAGCCAGGTTCATCATTTTCTGCTACGGTCTTCCTTATCAACTTTAGTTTCCTCAAAGTTTGTAAACCATTCAGAAGAAAGCCCACATCTGTTATAAGAATGTACAAATCATACACAAGTATCTCTGGATCACTAATCAGTAAACCATGATTGAGAAGAGAGACTGTTGGTGCTGTCTGTCAGCCATGTGTGGACTATTAGGAAACTAATAGATATCTATTGGAATGAAACAAATAAGATTTTAAATATTCAATTATAGCAAGCACTGCCATAACAAACCTCAAGAACAACAATAATTAAAAAAAAAAAAACAGACACACACACGGACAAAAAAAAAAAACTATTATTCATTAGGCATTTGTCACCATATCCCCATTGCATGCTTTTGTTTGAATAGAAAAACAATTTTGTTTTTAATATACTTATATTCTACTCCTCTCCTTATCATTCTAGGATAATGGGTCATTAGAAAAAAATAATATTATATTCAGCAATACAGCTTATTGTTCTGGGTAAATTATCATGGCATCAGCTGAGTATAAGTACCTGACACTTTGGAAAGATCAGCTGTCAGCAGTTTCTGTTGGAACGGGGGTTCTCCCAGGCCAGCCAATAGAAGGTTTTTTCTTCACGCAGCATTCTTCTCTGTTATTACAGAGCCTAAAGTTCATGACCCCTACATTGGATCTAGGCACAAAGGACACAATTGATGACATCAAAAATCTCTGTGTAACTGCCACATGACTGGTTCCCCTGAGAGAGTGATGCTTCTGGTACAGGTATAGAATGACCAATTACCATGACTACAGCAGATTAACTTGTAAATGCAAACGAATAATAGATTATGTAACAGAAAAAAAATAATATCCATTTTCATGCCAATCAAGAATGTCAAATTGCCAGGGCATGTAGCCAGGGCTGGAGGAAGCCTGGGAAATTACTAAGAGGTAGGGGAGGGGGGAGGGAAGAAGATGAGAGGGGAGAGGAAGAGTGGGGTGGAGGTGGGGAGAAGGGGGACGGATGCCTGGGTTCATAGGGCTTGCTACAGATGACTCCATTATCCCGAAACCAACATCTAGATAAAAATCACACTTCTAGAACCATAAAACCCATGTATCAGCTGTGCAAAAGGAGCTGTTCAAAAATCACAGTAGCCAAGGTGAAATGTTAGCAGAGGTTAAACTATCGGTCAGCCCCCTCCTCACCTATTGCAAAATGTCAGAAAGATGACCCAGGCACAGACCTCAGTAGAGCTGGAGGGAACTAGACCAGTTATCTGGTATGAAAAGGGTATCTTTTATCCCACCAGTGTCCAGACCTGTGTCTGGATTATTAGTTTTGCTGCAGCCCTGACCCCCAAGCTACAAACTGCATAAACAATGACTGATAATTAGTCGATTAAGAATGTCAAAAGGGCTATCTTTTTTTTTTTACTCTTCCTGAACAAATGGTTCTTTAAAATAAAGCAGTACTCTACTATATTCTAAGCTAAACCAAAATGATTTGTTTGAGAAAGATCAAAGGCCATACTTTAAACCCTAGAAAAATTCTATTTGCAGAAGCCAGAAGCCCCCTTTTATAATTTAAATCTCACCGGCTTTCAGTGTTGTAGGGGGAGGAACAGAGGGATAGATGAGTCAGGAGTTTAAAAACAAAACAAAACAAAACAAAAAAAAAAGTGTTTCTATGTCCCAACTTTGACTTCGGTTTGCTTTATACAGTTTTGAAAATTAACTCTAAAAAGTGGAAGCATTTCCTTTTGTATTTCGATCTCTAACAACATGAAAAATTCAAGAAGTCTTTGTTTGGCATTTGTAAATTAATGTAGTCCATTTATTTTCACATCTTATACTTGTGGAAGAAAGATGCTGTCTAAGGTTGTAGGCACAAAATAAAACATATCCAGAAGGCAAAACAAACATTCTAGATATTATTTCATACTCTCAATATTTTGGAACATGATCATTTCATAAACTTACCACTTACCAATAATCTAATAAATTCACTGTGAGATCCTTGTGCAATAATTTTCTTAACAAAGTATTGGTTTCTCTCAAACTATGTATGATTCAAATGACATTAAATGTTTTTTTACACAATTAATAGTCAAAAATAAAATCCACATAAATAAGCATTTTAAAAATAAGATTAATAAGAATTATTATTCTTGAAATATGAAATTTTTGTATTTGAAATATGAAACTTAAAAATGAAACTCTACTCTGAACAATTAAAGAGATATTTCAATCACCATTTCTCATAGACAATACCAAAGTACTTTTATACATCCAGAAAAAAACATGCATAGGGAAATACAAATATCACAATTTATTATTGATAATGTAATACATACAGAAGCATAATGCCAGAGTACTCAGTTTTGGTATGAAACATGATTTAACATCATAAATAAATTGCTTAGTGACTGCATAATTTTTAATTTACTATATGATGAACACATGCAAAATCCATTTATTCAATTAATTAATTTACTAATGATGATATTGATCCATTATTAAAAGAATAACTATGAAGTGTGTGCTTTCCAAGACCTGATAATTACATACTGGATCTATTTGATTGCTAAATTTCTATGGATGATATTGACAGTATATTGACATTTTGTTAAGATAAATATAGCAGGCACTGCTTCCTTAATAATATAGTACACATTGAAAATCTTTTCAATTACTAAGATTCTAATGATGATATTGACATGAAGAAAGCATGCAGTAAATGTTTTTCTTAATACTATAACCAAATAATACAACTGATTATTAAAATCCTAATTATGACATCATCTTGTAAAGAAAACCTGAAAATAAAGAAAAATGTATACATAAAAAAGACAAATGAACCTACTATACAATCTAATTTTGTCACTATACTCTCATATTGTCAAGAAAATGGAAAATAGGAATCTCACATCATATTCACTTTAAGTTTCACTTATAAATAGGTTTCTGTTGAACTGAATGGGATATTACATCAAATTTACAATGGAATATTTGACAGATAGGAGAATTTAAAAGGAGGCAAAATGCAAACTGCCATATAAGGTAGTGCATTAAATAACTAAATTGACAGTGCAAAATTGCAACTATTTAAAAAAAATAAAACTGCACAATAAAATGGCTCAACAAATCTGCAAATTATACTCAATGCTATTTGAAAGAGCCAGCTAAATAACCACTTGTGATTAAATCTCTTTTAACAGTTAAAAAATAGAATTCATACATATCATATCTGGGAAATTTTACCCACCATCCAAGGAGGAAAAAAATAAACCAAGTGGCAATTAAATGACATTTCTAGAGCTTAAAATACCTTTCACAATAAGAGAGAAAAATTATTTATTTATAATTATTCAAAACCATAACTATAATTTTCATGAAAAATAAGCATCTATAACTGTGAGATGATCCTATCCTGTGGAAAATTTCAGCAGTTTAATAATAAGCCAATTCAAACCATATTAATGTCCAAATAAGAGTGAACACAAAAATCCTCTTTGTATACTGGAGTATATACTGCCATCTAGCGACCCAGGGATCTGACTCAATTGAAAAGAAGTTACAGAAATGTAGGATTGGAAGCTCAAATGACCCACTGGGTTCTTCCTGTGGATATTTTATGTGCCAGGAAGGATGTGTTGGCTATACATTATTCTACACTAAGTACCATCCTCTAAATCCAATCTGTATGGGTTTAGTCAATAATGTATTTGTAAGCAGGCTCCAGCTAAGAACATGGGGTCCTCTTTTGTGGCTACAGAAAAGAACAGTGAAAGTCTTAATGCACACTCACTTTGCTAGGAATCCTGTCACAAAGAGGCAGCCTTCACCAGTGGTCAGAGCAACAGAATACTGCCTGCTCCAGATAATAGAAAACAATGGGAGAGAATTGCCTTTTTTAAAAGGGGGGAAAGTCAGCTTTTACTGATGTGCCTGATGTGGAGAAATTCAGGCTCTCCATGATTCTGAGCACTAATGCCAGCAATATTAATGGAGTGCCAGGCTATTTGACCAATTGTACACCAGCCAAACACTTTTAGAAACCAAAGACAATAGAGAATAATAAGAAGAGTCAATTTAGGTGAAATATATTGATGGAAATGAGAAGGGAATTAGGCATATATAGTTTGATACTCAAAAACCAGAATCACCAACTTGTCCCCTGGCATCTTTGGAAAAGGAATTTGAGATCTTTTGAAGGGACAAGGTCATCAAGACCTATGGAAATGAATGGGATATACAAAAATGACAATGGAGGTAATGCAACTTTTAGCATTTGAAATATTAATTTGAGTGGGAGAAAACATTGGCTTATTTTTTTCCCTTTTTGAATGATGCCTAGAAATCTTTTTCAGTTTGTGTAAGAAAAGTGGCCTAATGTTGACAAGGTGACACTTAAAATTATGAATGAAACCACAATGTGGAGACTAAACAAATACTCCAAACCACTAAATGACATCAATAGTAAGATTTAAGTTTTTAATAAGAAAAGAAAAATAACTAGATGAAAATCTAAGAATTAAAAATGTTGAGATTTACTTGAATTCACCTCAGATAAATTAAAGAAATTATGAAAACTATGTTATTTTTAATGCTTTTGCCTATAAAAAAGTGGAAAACTTTCAGACTAGAATGAAGTTTATAATGTATACATTAAATATATATATATGAGTATATTTAGAATTCACATGTATATGTATACATATCTATAGGTTATATACATATGTATATATATGTAAAATAATCTGATCTTTGGTAGTAATATAATAATAATAGTATGGAAAAATTATTTTTGAAATATACAGTATTTCGCTTAGCTGTACCAGATCTAAAATTATATTATAGAGCAGCAGTTACCAAAACTATTTGGTATTGGCTAAGGAATAGATTAGTTGATCAGTGGAATAGATTAGGTTCAAGGGGATAAAACAGTCAACAAATATAGCAACCTAGTCTTTGACAAACCCAAAGATCCCAGCTTTTGGGATAAGAACTTACTGTTTGATAAAAATTGCTGGGAAAATTGGAAACTAATATGGCAGAAACTAGGCATTGATCTATACTTAACGCCGTACACCAAGATAAGGTCAAAATGGGTTCATGACCTAGGCATAAAGAATGAAATTATTAATAAATTAGAGGAACATAGGATAGTTTACCTCTCAGACCTGTGGAAGGGGAAGGTTTTTATGACCAAAGCAGAACTAGAGATCATTACTGATCACAAAATAGAAAATTTCGATTATACCAAACTGAAAAGTTTTTGTACAAACAAAACTAATGCAGACAAGATTAGAAGGGAAGCAATAAACTGGGAAAATATTTTTACAGTCAAAGGTTCTGATAAAGGCCTCATTTCCAAAATATATAGAGAATTAACTCTAATTTATAAAAAATCAAGCCATTCTCCAATTGAAAAATGGTCAAAGGATATGAACAGACAATTCTCAGATGAAGAAATTGAAACTATTTCTAGTCATATGAAAAGATGCTCCAAGTCATTATTAATCAGAGAAATGCAAATTAAGACAACTCTAAGATACCACTACACACCTGTCAGATTGGCTAAGATGACAGGAAAAAATAATGATGATTGTTGGAGGGGATGTGGGAAAACTGGGACATTGATGCATTGTTGGTGGAGTTGTGAACGAATCCAACCATTTTGGAGAGTAGTTTGGAACTATGCTCAAAAAGTTATCAAACTGTGCATACCCTTTGATCCAGCAGTGTTACTACTGGGATTATATCCCAAAGAGATTATAAAGAAGGGAAAGGGACCTGTATGTGCACGAATGTTTGTGGCAGCCCTTTTTGTAGTGGCTAGAAACTGGAAACTGAATGGATGTCCATCAGTTGGAGAATGGCTGAATAAATTGTGGTATATGAATATTATGGAATATTACTGTTCTGTAAGAAATGACCAACAGGATGATTTCAGAAAGGCCTGGAGAGACTTACACGAACTGATGCTGAGTGAAATGAGCAGGACCAGGAGATCATTATATACTTCAACAACAATACTATATGATGACCAGTTCTGATGGACCAGGCCATCCTCAGCAACGAGATCAACCAAATCATTTCTAATGGAGCAGTAATGAACTGAACTAGCTATGCCCAGAAAAAGAACTCTGGGAGATGACTAAAAACCATTACATTGAATTCCCAATCCCTATATTTATGCACACCTGCATTTTTGATTTCCTTCACAAGCTAATTGTACAATATTTCAGAGTCTGATTCTTTTTGTACAGCAAAATAACGTTTTGGAGGTATACTTATTGTGTATCTAATTTATATTTTAATATATTTAACATCTACTGGTCATCCTGCCATCTAGGGGAGGGGGTGGGGGGGGTAAGAGGTGAAAAATTGGAACAAGAGGTTTGGCAATTGTTAATGCTGTAAAGTTACCCATGTATATATCCTGTAAATAAAAGGCTATTAAATAAAAAAAAATATATATATATATACAGTATTTCTTATGTATAAGTATCTGTTGGTTATGGTAACTTTATAGTCAAACAACCCATTTCCTTTACCAAATGAATTAAATATCCCAAATAAAAAGCATGTTTTTTGTTGTGACAAGGGAAAAAGTCTATTACTGCAACTCTATTCTATGGTAACGTTTATCACAATTAATTGTTGGATATCAAATTTTAATACTTCTCAACTTTTACCATGTCTTTCTGAAAAGCTCTTCGTAAAGTTTTCATTAAAGACATAGTAGAATTAATATCTCACATATGAGAGACAATTTTTAAAATCCAGGTGTACCTGATAAAATTTGCAGTAATCCACATTAAAAGTTCATTTTATATAAATGTATAGATTTCATATAATTAGGTATAAATCTGAGATCCTTTCATTTTCACTTTTTAACATATAAATTTATTGTCTAACTTATTAAAAGGCATTGCTGGTATCTGACTGGTGCTGACTAGAATTGCCAGTCTTCAGGGACTTTCCAAAATCACATGTCCATTGTATCCATTTCTGAAATAAATGGTAATATTGTTGCTATTTTGCATTTCTAAAAGATTAGGAAAATGCTAGCTTTTGGTTACTCTAAGACATGGTAAATAACACTTAAAGGCAAACTTTTATTAAAAATAGTTTCTTCTTTCAATAAATTAATGTGCTTTCCCTCAAATATAACTTCCCTTTTTAACTGATTATTCAATAAAATATCACAGCTTTTGTAGGAAAAGTGAAATCAACTTTTATTAGCTTTTTCACATTAAACTGTAAATGTAAAGTTACTTTTCCTGAAGAGAAATTAAACATCAACAAATAATGGAGTAACTGCCATTACTAGAAGTATGAGGGGTGGTAATGTAGATAGCTTTCTGCCAGAATAAAACAGGATTTGTTTCAGGAATTCTGGATAATTTGGTTAAATTTCTAATGATAATGTTGCATCACTTTAGTTTGCACAATTTGTTAATATTTTACCAAGGGAAAGAATAGACCTAAATCCTTCATCTTACATCACTCATTATCAAGCTGTTGCAGTGTAGCTCTGTAAGAATATTAATAAGTATACATTCTCATTTTGTTCTTTACCTTTAAATACGTCAATTTTGTAACTATTTCAATTGAGGACAATGTCTATATAATGGAATCCCCCATTCTTAATTCTATAAATTAACTTATCTCATAATATTTGATTTCACCTTTATGTAGGAATTTTCTACTCTGAGACCAAGCAGAGACAAACAGTGAAATTAAAACTTAAAATGAAAGTGAAGCATTTATTTATTTGTGATCAGAAAGATTTCATTGTAAGCAAATGCTAATGGAAATTGCAAAGTAAAATACCTGCCAAATCAATTTTCTTTATGGTCTTTGCAACATACTAGGAGTTGGCCAAGAGCCACATTTCTAAAACAATCCCATGTTAACTATTTGTAAACAATTAATATGCCCATTTGGTTATATTTCTGTTTTAATTAGGGATATATATGTATATATTTGTGTGTATGTTAAGTAAACATATTTATGAATATATATAATTATGTATATATTTATGTGTGCATGCTTGTATATATAAGTCATTTAAATTTTCTTCTTTTCCTTAAACAACACCAATAATGTGCCATTATTAGCAAATCTGGAAAATAAAATGATATAATGTTAGAGCCAGCCAGTGAAAATATTTCCTCCTCCTTTATTTAAGCAACTAAAAGTTCAGAAAAAAATCATCAGTGAATAAAAGACAGTGCTGAAAGATAACTCATACATGATTTTGTCCATTTCTCTCATTTTTTAGTTTAGGAAACTCTTAAAGATTTCAAATTTTTACTCCTGTGTCACACAAGCAGTATGAGAGATAGTAACTGACCCCAGGTCTATCTGACTTCAGAAATGGTGCTCTTTCCCACTGTGTTAGTGTATCTACCTTCCAAAAAAAATGGAATTGTCTTCATTGAACAGACATGAAAAATGAAAGTATTCTAAGAAGCTTCCCAACTTGCTCTTCTATCACAAATAATATGTATTGGATTTTATTTGGTTTTTTTTTTTTTTTTGTGCGTATGTGTGTGAGGGGGTAAAAGATGTCACTCAGCATTAGCATCATTTTTTAAAAAGGGGCTATGTTAAGAATAAGACACAACAGGATGCTTATGCTGCTGGCACTTTGCTAGGCTCCAGGAGATAACCTACAAGAATGGCAGAGGCCCTCAGTGCTGTCAAATTATGATGTTATAACAGAGCTGTGTGAGTTCTCAAAAACTTGGCTTGCACTCCACATAGCTACTATCTGTGGACAAAACAAAACCCAGACAAGCCATTAAAAACACATAAATGTAATGATTTTGGTACTCATCTTGCATGCTTAGTTAAGGGTAAAAACTCAGCAGGCTTCTCAGCAATGCAAACTTATTCCCATGTATTTTAAAAACAGAATGAGTCCATTTTAAGCCATGTATATAGTATTGCCTTTAAGAAGAAAAGCAAAGTCTCCTATTTTCCATCAAATTTAGAATACTAATTCCATCTTTATTAAGAATTTGTATTTGATTCAATTTTATTGTCTTTTCAGTTTCACAGAAAGTTTATGTGGGGAAAAAATATTTTAAGTATGTGAAAAGGAGTATGTAAAGGCATGAAAGAAATGTTTGAAAATTTTCTGCTCCACTTTTCCTCCCTTTTGATATACTGAGGAAAGATACAGTCTAGACAAACACCTTTACAATTCTTTTATCTGCAAAACATAAAGACTAGTTCCCATGTATTAAGAAGTAACACACACACAGAGACACACACACACACACACACACACACATTCTGTCATAACATTTTATATTATTATTTGCTCAGAAACATTAACTTAATATTGATTTGACTTTTAAAATTTGTATAGGGCACAACTTTCATTAAATATTATGTAATAGTTATGTCAAATAACATTGAGGGGCAAAAAACATTTACACAGTGAGTTAAAATGTGAAACCTTACAGTTAACTATTGTCTCAATTACCCAAGCAAAGAAGAAATGCATGCTACTGAAGAAGTGAAGAAAATTGACTTTGTGATTTTAATTACTGGAATGGGTTTAATAAAAAGATTAGCAGAATTTTTATGTCTATTCAAAGAAGGTAAAACTGGCATTTATTTTCAAGAACTGGTAACTATCATATCTTAAATAAATTTCAGAATAGGTAGCAATTTAAGCATCTTTATGCCTTTGTATTGGTTGGCTTGTATATCTAAAACATATTCCCTCCTTAACTGCATCTTTTAGAATCCAGAGTTCTGCAAGACTCACCTCATACATTATCTTCTACTGAGAGTTTTCTTAATCTCGTTATAATAATGTTTCCCTTCCCCAACAACTGTCTTAATTTTTTTAGATATTGTGAATATACTTTTTTAAATTTTGCATTTTGCCTTCCCCATTAGATAGTAAGCTCCTTGAAAGTAAGAACTGTTTCACTTTTGTTTTTGCATCTCTAAAATATAGTCTTGTGTAGGACACATAGAATATACTTAGTAAAGATTTATTGATAAGAGTTCTGTAATAGCACTTAATGTTATAATGGTTTATAAAGTATACCTTTAGATTAAGGGTTATTAAATTGATAGAATTCTCATAATATCTCTCTAGATAAAGACAGACTGGTAGACTATAAGATGACATCTTGACTAATCTCTTATCAATTAAAAATTTTCTATTAAGTACATACTTCATACAACAACTAGTGTAAGAGATATAGAAGTAAATGAAATAGTAGCTGGATTCAAGAAGTTTATACTCTAGTAGAATAAAAACATAGATTCTTAACTACTCATTCAAGAGGCATGAGTATGATTTTGAAATTTTGTTCAGCTGATTGAGTCTGAGTTTGGTTCCAAGTGTCATGGTAATTTTAAGGCATAGCGATGTGTATATATTTGATTCTGCTCTTTGGAGAAAAAAAATGTCTAGTCAGAGTCACTACAACAGTCAAAGAGTTAAAAGTCAAACAATAGATCCTCTTCTGTCTGACTTTTAAAGCTTTGTTGAAGGCATCTCCTTTCTATTTCCCCAGAGCCTCACTGCCGAATTTCCTATTTTTCTTAAAATTTGATTAGAGATTCTGTCAAATACTCACTGAACTATGAGTTCCGGAAATCCTGATGAATACTGAAATCATCAGAGTCAGTGAATGACAGTTGGGAATCATGTCAACTGAATGTAATAAATTAAGAAAGAAATCTATGATGTTCTTTAAAACTCATTTTGCCCACTAAATCCTGAAGGGAATGAGATCCCCCAAATCACTTCTACATACATTTTTATAAGTTTTATAATCATTTAAAATATTCCCTATGTAATTCCAACAGTGTTTATTTATTAACAAAGAGGATTAATAAGTTATTCATGTTTCTTGCTTTTTAGTTTGAATGCACTTCAGGGATACTCTAAACTGGGGGGGGGGGGATAGTACATAAATGTAAACAAATAAATTAATTAAGGGAATAAGATTTTCAGAATCATCTACTTTTTTCATTTTCTAACACACTACTGTAGCTATAGTAGTGACTAGGTAATACCTCTAGTTAAATGCCATTCATTTACTAATTCCAAAACTTAATCTATTGTAATTATGACCCTAAATACTTCTAGTTGGATTCCTCATGAAATAACTATGTTTACAGTAGATGGTGTACAAAATGGCTACAGAAATTACCTGCAGTAATTAGAGCTGCAATCGTAGACAAGTTCTAGAAAATCCCACATTCAGGTGAATATTTTCTCTTCTTTGACCTTTCAGTCTCTGATTCTCCGTCACTGTCTCTCTCTGTGTGTATGTATGTCTTTATCTCTATGTCTGTCTCTATCTCTTACTCTCTATCTCTGCCTCTGCCTCTCTGTGCCTGATTCTGTCTTTGTCTCTCTCTCTGTCTCTCTGTCTGTCTGTCTCTCTCTGTCTATGTCTCTGTCTCTGTGTCTGTGTCTGTGTGTCTCTCTCTGTCTCTCTTTCTCTCTCTCTCTGTCTGTCTCCCTCTGTTTCTCTCTCTCACATACTTTCCCTCTTTCTTTGTCTCTTGCTTTTTTTTCCTTCCTCTTGGTATGGCAGTCCATGACACATAAAATAGACCATCTTCCGCCCCTATACATGTGAAATAATTGCATTTCAATTCCTGTGTCACTCTAAATTTATGCAAAAGTGACTGTGGATGTTTATTTAGGCATGCCATACTTGTGTCCCTTTTATTGGCTGAGACTAGAGGAAAATGAGCTTCTTGACCTGGCAGCTCTTGAAGAGAAAATGCCTTTAGTTTACAATAACAGTTGTTTTACAGAAGATCAAGTAATTCTTTCCATCATACTGCTACTGCTAGCTTATTGTCTGAACTCCAGACTTCACATAAAACCTGACAACTTTTAATGAATATTTTCAATTGTTTCATCTAATTAACTCCTTTATGGCCATTGAAGAACTATCCTGAATATCACTGGTACTTTAAAGGTTAGACAATTCTCTATCAGTATATCCTATTTTAAACTGATGAGCACTATGGTCAAGAAATCTCATCACACATTGGGTGATTTACAGGACAGATAACATTTTTCTCCTTAAGGTAACACCTGATTTTAGTTTGAAATGTGAGGTTGAGCCTATGGAATAGAACCATTCCATTCACATCTCTTTGTATCTATAATTATAGCATAATCCCACACCTCATAAATTGGTAATATGGTCAATTCTTCAGCCATAAATCAAGGAATAAACTGCTGTAAACTTAGAGAAAGAAGACATCTTCAGATTTATGTAAAGATATGTGCATTTATGGGGGGAGGACAGATAAGGAGAAAATTGAACTATTCTGCTCCCATATCTCTCCTATGGAAGGAATTTAGTCCATGTCCATTTCAACTACACAGATCACATAAGATATGTAAACATGGGTCATTCCTCATTTTTATGGCTCTTTCTCAATTCATAATGTAACTTGTCTACTGTACTATGATTTAATGTATGAATGAATGAAACAGCACTTATTAAGTATTTATTATATGCCAAACTCTATGCTAAGTGCTAAAGATACAAAATAATATATTCCTTGTCCTCAAGGATCTTGTATTTTAATAGTTAAGAGAGAATACTATAGGGGAGTATTGACCAGGAAAGAGAGTTTTAGTCTGGGAACATATGTTATTACCGACTTGATCCACTGGGCTGTGGATTATTATACTTTCCAGAAATATTGATACTTTATTTGATTATTATTACCAAAGAGAGAAATAAGAGTGAATGAGTAGGGCAGGGGAGAGAAGCACATAAAAGCAAGCAGGCCAAAGAGCAAGAGATATGGGTAGCTATCTAGATGGCATGAGAAGCTTCTTTTCATGATGGCTAAAAATACTTATCTAGGTAATCATCTACCAAACGAGATTTCTGAGCCCAGAATTGGAGCTCCAAATAACTGTCCTGGATACCACAGATTGGTTCTGTAAGTCCATATAAACAAACAAAAAAAAAAATCTGTTTTCTTAGCATGAATTTAGCAGTTTAATTCATTAAAAAAAAAAATCACCAGAAGATGTTGGAAGTAGTAGTTTTCACAATATCATAGAATTTCAGAAATTCAAGGGACTCCAGTGACTTTTTATTCCATATCATATATTAAAAAAAAAAGTACTCCTTAGTAAGGAATAGGTTCCTTACTAAGATGAGTCATGCCCTTTGCTCCCTGAAATTCAGAATACATTATTTAATTTATAAGGCATTAGGAAAAGAGATTGAAAAATTAATCCCTTATCACTGCACAGAGGCAATCCTTGTCATAAGAATTAGTGACTATATATCATCTTTGATCTTTCTCTCCAAGAATATTAATAAAATACCAGGAGCTGAATCTGCAAGTCAATTTTCAAACAATATGGAGTTGTTTTCCCCATTACATTGTAGGTGGAAACATGGCATATGACAGTGAACTGAGAGGTATACAGAACACAAATATATCACATAATGCAGTGGAGATCCACTGTGAAATTTCAAAATTCATTTCTTCCTCCCTCTGCTCACTATTTCAAGGACAAAGGATAAAAAACAAAAAATGGAAAAAGCTGGTTTTAAATATTCCCAACTCTGATGGTCATATCTATATATCTTTTGTCTGTACAACTGCATACCCATATATATCTTTGCTATAACCTAGAAAAAATGTGAAAATTTAGACAGAAAAATGCAATTTTTCTAAATTCATATAACATTATGCTAAATATAAAACTGACATTTCATTTATGCAATCATGCAATAGCTACTAAATAAAATATTTTTAAAATGGTATTTCTTGACTTCAACCCAAAATTTCATTTATTTTTTTAAATCCTTTTCCTAAATAGCCACATTATCT
Source organism: Sarcophilus harrisii (assembly GCF_902635505.1). Classification (NCBI taxonomy): domain Eukaryota; kingdom Metazoa; phylum Chordata; class Mammalia; order Dasyuromorphia; family Dasyuridae; genus Sarcophilus; species Sarcophilus harrisii. The sequence goes on along the minus strand of NC_045426.1, from coordinate 530,519,862 downwards.
TTTTTAATAAACCCAGCTCAGCCATTTGCTACATGTCTGACTTTGAGAAAATGACTTCTTTAAGATTTAGTTTCTTCATCTGCTAAATAAAGAACAACCTTAAGGTCCCTCAAAACTCTAATTCTAGGATTCTTTGATCCTATAAATGCTACTTTACAAGTTTGTCACTTTTCCCCAAAAAACACTGTTATATATTCATTACATTGAATCATGTGACAAATGTGTGAGGTAGATTGGGGAGTATTATTTTCCAAATATTGGTATTGGGAAAGCAGAGATTACTATGTGACTTTCCTAAATCACACTGCTATTGGAAGAGTCACATATAATCCTATTACTTATCCCTCCCTAGAGCAGCTAGATGGAGTAGGAGAAAGGGCCTGGAATTCAAATGTGGCTTCAGACTCTACTTCACTACAAATCTGAGCATGTCATTTACCCTGTTTGCTTCAATTTCCTTATCCATAAAATGAACTGGAAGAGGAAATGACAAACTATTCCAGTATCTTTGCCCAAAAAACCTCAAATGGAGTCTCAAAGTCAGATATGACTGAACAAAATCTCACCATAAATATTCAGCAGCCAGTATACAATAGATTTACTAAAATTTGACCTTTAATTTAAGAAGAAAAAAAAATGAATCTACGTCATTTTTAAATGGAGGACAGGGTATTCTTTGTTACTTGCAACTCTCTCTAGCTAAAAGAAGTAATACTTCCTAGGAACAAGTTTTATATACTTTGCTTTCATTATAATGAACCAAATTGTCTGTTTGACTTCCCTACTTTTATTAAAACTTGAATCAAACTTCACCTTTACTAGGAAGCCTTATTTCCTTCCAACTAAATTTTGAGCACTTTAAGGGCAAGAACCACAATTTCTGCTTCTTAAATATTTCCTTTAAGTACATAGTACAGTTCACATCATTCTGTAAGGATAAAATTAATGTGTGGGTTCTAAATCAATACCTGATTTGCACAATTTTAACCACTAGCAAGATACATTTTTATAGAGTAAAAATGGGAGGGAATGGTTGAATATAATTTTTAAGGCCTTCCATTTTCTAAACAATAGAACCAAATAATTGCCAAAGATAAATAAAAACAAACATTTCCATGAAATAAACTGTAAATTTCAATTTTGAATTCTAAGGATTAATATCAGAGTATAAAGAGGAGATTAATAAGAAAAAAAGCTTCTGTTTATATTCATTCCCTTCTTGTCTCTACTTCTGACTTTCAATATCATGTTTCAGCCAATATCTCACTTTGAAAGTTTAGTTAATGTCTGAGGTCTCTTTACCCTGGAACATCCACATACCCTCAAGCTTCTCATCCTAAATTATCCCTCAACAAAGTTCCTCCCAGAGTCATGATTTTGGGGAAGGGACCAAATTTATCAGTCATCATTCCCTTCCTAACTGTGCTTCTGACTGCACTTCAACAATATATCCTCTCCTCTTTTCATCTCCCATTTCTGTGTTGTCTTCCCTCATTAGAATAGAATCCTCTTGGGTACTGACTCTGCCTTTATTTTTGTTAGTATCTGTAACCTCAGCCTTTAGCATACTGTTTGGCACACAGTAAGAGCTAAATAAATATTTGTTGAACTGTCACCTCCCCTTCTTCCCTCAAGAATTCACTGAAGTCAGGAACCATTTTATAATTTATCTGTGTATAAGTACTGCTATTACAAATATTTCTACATTTTTTAGTGCAGCTGTGATTTGCCTGTTATAAGGAGGTCCTATATTATAAGGAGCATATGAGAACCTGTTCTGCAGATACCTCTAATAAAGTGGTTTAGATCATTTAGAAGTTAGGTCACAAAGAACCATTATATGGGATCATTTAATACGAAGATACATTTATTTTAATTTAATAGCCTTTTATTTACAGGATGTATGCATGGGTAACTTTACAGCATTAACAATTGCCAAACCTCTTGTTCCAATTTTTCACCTCTTACCACCCTCCCTCCCCCAGATGGCAGGATGACCAGTAGATGTTAAGTACATTAAAATATAAATTAGATACACAATAAGTATACATGACCAAAACGTTATTTTGCTGTACAAAAAGAATCAGACTCTGAAATATTGTACAATTAGCTTGTGAAGGAAATCAAAAATGCAGGTGGGCATAAATATAGGGATTGGGAATTCAATGTAATGGTTTTTAGTCATCTCCCAGAGTTCTTTCTCTGGGCATAGCTGGTTCAGTTCATTACTGCTCCATTGGAAATGATTTGGTTGATCTCGTTGCTGAGGATGGCCAGGTCCATCAGAACTGGTCATCATATAGTATTGTTGTTGAAGTATATAATGATCTCCTGGTCCTGCTCATTTCACTCAGCATCAGTTCGTGTAAGTCTCTCCAGGCCTTTCTGAAATCATCCTGTTGGTCATTTCTTACAGAACAGTAATATTCCATAATATTCATATACCACAATTTATTCAGCCATTCTCCAACTGATGGACATCCATTTAGTTTCCAGTTTCTAGCCACTACAAAAAGGGCTGCCACAAACATTCGTGCACATACAGGTCCCTTTCCCTTCTTTATAATCTCTTTGGGATATAATCCCAGTAGTAACACTGCTGGATCAAAGGGTATGCACAGTTTGATAACTTTTTGAGCATAGTTCCAAACTACTCTCCAGAATGGTTGGATTCGTTCACAACTCCACCAACAATGCATCAATGTCCCAGTTTTCCCGCATCCCCTCCAACAATCATCATTATTTTTTCCTGTCATCTTAGCCAATCTGACAGGTGTGTAGTGGTATCTTAGAGTTGTCTTAATTTGCATTTCTCTGATTAATAATGACTTGGAGCATCTTTTCATATGACTAGAAATAGTTTCAATTTCTTCATCTGAGAATTGTCTGTTCATATCCTTTGACCATTTTTCAATTGGAGAATGGCTTGATTTTTTATAAATTAGAGTTAATTCTTTATATATTTTGGAAATGAGGCCTTTATCAGAACCTTTGACTGTAAAAATATTTTCCCAGTTTATTGCTCCCCTTCTAATCTTGTCTACATTAGTTTTATTTGTACAAAAACTTTTCAGTTTGGTATAATTGAAATTTTCTATTTTGTGATCAGTAATGATCTCTAGTTCTTCTTTGGTCATAAAGACCTTCCCCTTCCACAGGTCTGAGAGGTAAACTATCCTGTGTTCTTCTAATTTATTAATAATTTCATTCTTTATGCCTAGGTCATGAACCCATTTTGACCTTATCTTGGTGTATGGTGTTAAGTGTGGATCAATGCCTAGTTTCTGCCATATTAGTTTCCAATTTTCCCAACAATTTTTATCATACAGTAAGTTCTTATCCCAAAAGCTGGGGTGAAGATACATTTACTATCAAGAAATATTCCTATTATGAATGAAGAGGTGGATGAAAGTCAGATAAGTCTAATCAAAATTTAAAAGAGAATAAAACTGGAATCAATGGGAAAAAAAAGTTTTCTGTAAAACTGCATTCAATCCCATAAAAAATTATTAAACAGCTGATGTGTAGGGAGCACTGTATTGAGCTTCAGAGCCACAAAAATAAACCAAAAAAGTGATGACTGACATAATGGAGTTGTTGAGGTAATTAAACAAAAATATTAAAACATATCTAACTTGTTGATGGAAATTTTTTTCTAAAACGTGTTATAGGCTTTTCTATTTTTCTTAAATAAACTATTCTGGTTATTCCTTAAAAAAAATCTTCATATGAATTTTCATTTGTCCCTGTGACAAATGGCTCTTAACCATTATGTTTTTTGAAATTTTGTATCTATTTTTGTTAGATTCCCTATCTCCCCTTTCCTTATTAGACTGTCAACTGTCTTATTTGCTGTAATTGTGTCTGCCTCTTAAAACTTGGAAGAGTGTAAAACCAAGAAATAGGCAAACATTTGAATTGATTTCAGGCAAGACTGTATTTTGATACCTACCTCCATTGATCATTTAAATGACCAAGTCACTTTATTTCTCTCATCTTCAATTTTTGTAAGATTTATAAAATTGATATTTATAATAATTTATTATATTATTTTAATGAAATAACTTAAGTTTATAATTATTTTATAATAAAAGGATATGAAAATCAGAGTGCTATAGTGAAAAGACAACTGCTATTGAAGAGACCTCTAGAGATAATCTCACAGGGAAGATATTAGGATTAAGGGGAGTCAGGCAAGGCATCTTAAAGAAACTGATATTTTAGTTGAACTTTGAAGTGGAAGAAGTCAAGAAATAGAGATGAGGAGCATAGGGAAGCCAGTGAAAATTCAGAGTTTGGAGTGACAGCAAAGAGACCAGGATCACTGGATAACAGGGCACTCAGAAGGAAGTAAACTGTAAGAGGATTTGAAAGTTTGGAAGGGCCCTAGGTTTTGAAGGATTTCAAAAGTCAAAAAGAGAATTTTATATTTAATAATATATATAATAGGGAGTCGTTAGTTCAAACTAATGAACATTTGAATAGAAGACTTTAATTTAGATTCAATTTAAAAAATCATAATAATTGCATTCAGAGCCATTATCAAATGATAATCAAGCTACTCAGAGCTTGTGGGTTCTATGTTAACCAACCCATTTTTAAAAAATGGAAAGAAATACTATTTACTGGGGGTAGCCCATTTTCTTCCTTATTTCTATAACATGCACAAATCTATACAAATATTTTCAAGGGCATAAATTTTGCCAAAGAAATCAAAATAATAAACTGACTCACCTTGTGTCATTGTACTCTACATCTTTGCACCCTATATCATTTCTCTAGGGTTCCAGCACTTCACCTTTTTTCTAACTTAGGGCAATTTCATTGTGTTTCTCTTTCAATTGTCAAGCTTGAAACATTTATCACTTTAAAACAAAGAAAAATGATTTCCTTTCTTTAAAGTGTTAGTTTTTATGTGTTCATTAGAATAACCATTCTGTAGCTTTTTGTTATTGTTGATGTTGAATATTCATAAGATTCTGTCTGCCTGCTAGATAATTATATTACATTAATATGGTATGAATAAATGAAAGCAGTAATTATGCTTTTATTCTCTTCTATTTTGCAATTTACAGTTTGCTTTGCTTCAAGGATAAAAGGAAATTGTCATGTTTGAAACAATATCAGATAATCGTTTATTTCATTTCTAAACTAGGATGAACACAAGGAGCCCACCCAGGGTGACAAAGCAGAGAGGGAAATGTATTCTCGTTCTGCAGCAACTTCTGTGGAAAGAACCTTTTTCCTCTCAAGCCTCACTTGTTTGATTCTTGAATATACTGGTTAAATCTCAGCTTATAAATTTCATATTAGCAAAAATATTCTCATCTCTGGCAGGTTACACATAGTTTCTTTTTTAGGACACAGGTATGTTCAGTTGCATAGTTATATTAACAGTAGCAAAAAAGAGTTGAGAAAATTTATAATAGGTCATCAGTGAATATTTAAATATAAATTTTCAAATGTTAAAGCACAAATACAAGAAAGTAGATCCCTATATATAGATGCACACACATACATATATACACATACGTGCCACACTATTTCACATTACACCACACCATCTCATATCACAATAATTATTGAATATCTGGAAACTTTTGAAATATCTTCTTGAGAAAATAGTTTGAAAATGTGGCTAATTATTCATAAGTCAACTGACCAATTATGCTGACTAAAACAATATTCCATGTATACATATATGTAGTAGAGATGAGGAAGAAATAAAAAGAAAGAAGGAAGGAAGGAAGGAAGGAAGGAAGGAAGGAAGGAAGGAAGGAAGGAAGGAAGGAAGGAAGGAAGGAAGGAAGGAAGGAAGGAAGAAAAAAGAGGAGAAAGAATCTGTAGATATTATTTAGCTCTAAAATTCAATCTTTTTATAGAAAGAAGTTAAAATATTAGATTTTAATGAAAAAAAATTGACGTTTGATGAGGTCAATATCAATGAAAATAATAAAGAATCAAAGTAAAATAGTAAAAACACCAAACAATTGTTATTTTGGGAACAATGAAGTCATTTGGATGTTTTAAAAGTAATGAAAGACTTTAAGATTGTAACTTAATTGTAATTAACTCTTTCCTCTGGCTAGGACATTGACAGTTTGTATTTCAAAATCTTTTGCCAAGAAGCATTTCACCAAAAAGGTAACTGAGACTATATAAGTGGGCAAACAATAAATGAGGAGTTTCTGGCAAATAAATTTCATGTAGTAGTGGATTCACAATGTAACCATCAAACACCGTTAGTAACACTTTTTTGTTGTTAGTTTTTTTACTAGTCCTGCTTCTGTAAGGGAGGGAAATCTGTTTTTAATCATAGATAAACATACACCTTTGGCTTAAAGATTGGACTCAAAGAATACTTCCACATGGTTCAATATCAATAGAAGAGGATATTGCATGTAGTGTTCCCCTGAGAGAAATCTTGGGTCTGAAGCTATTTAAAAACTCTCATCAATTTTCAGGATGATGAAATGAAAAACATATTCATTAAGTTCACAGATGAATTCAACCTAAAAAGGGTGAATAAAAGTATTGAGAATAGCATCAAATTCTATAATGAACATACCATTTAGGTAAGTGGTCAAAATCAAATTAGAATAAGGCTCAGCAGATCCAAATACATACTTACCTTAGCAAACAAGAAGAAGGGGGAAAATACCGATTCCCAATGGGAAATACCCTCTAGAAAATGATCTAAGGTTCATAGTAGACCACCTGTTGAACCTAAAATAAAGTTTCAGTTAAGAAACAATTTGACATAAAAACTCCTAGAGAAGATGATAGCACTTAATCTAGGAAATCATGAGACAATTATATATTTTACCCTCACTTTAATAATTTTATAAAATAAATTGTCTCAGTAGAGTTTGCTTTCACTGACTTTTTTCTATTTGGGGTCTTTTGTGGGGGTTTTTTGTCTTTTAAAAAGATGAGAAACTTGGAGCTCTGTTGGAATAAACTTTGCTTTCTTTCATCTAGAATACCACGGGTTTCTTTGGCAATAGCTCTGACTGCTTTCTTTCTGTCGCTGTCTGTGCCAATCCACACAAAAGGTGGCAACTCAACAGTTTAAAAAACTGAAAGGAATTCAGTAGAGAGCAACAAAAACGATTAAAGAGTTGGAAATAGGACCTATGAAGAAAGATTAAAGGATCTGTGATTATTTAGCCTGGAGAAGAGAAACTGACCTAATAACCGTCTTCAAGACTGTGAAGGGTTATTATATGGAGGATGGTGACCAGCTGTTCCCCATCTCCACTGAGGATAGAAAAAGAGGAAATGGGCTTAAGCTTCAATAGGGAGGATTTAGATGATTTATAAAGAGCTTCCTCACAGTAAGGGCTGTTAACCACTAGAATGGGTTACTGAGTGAAGATGTTCAATCTCCTTCTTTGGAGGCCTTTATACTTTGAAAAAATGCCCATTATATCAGATATGATTTAGGTATGGTCCTTCCTGAAGGCAGGGGAATTGACTAGATGACCACTCAAACGGTCCTTCCAATCCCATAATTTTATAAAATTGCCTTTAAACCCAAGTTAGTGCATACACCTCCACTAATATGGCCTACTTTTGTGCTACTGCTTGTATTGTTTTATTGTCTTGATCCTTGAAAAATATTTTGAGAGAGTTTATCTAAAGTTCAAGGATTATAAAAATAGAATTGGATGAAATTGTTCAACACACACAAAAAAAAAAAAAAAACAGAAGCAGCAAGCAGCATTCTATTGTAGCCATTTAAGTATATTATTTTAAACTCGATGTAACAGTAAAATACACAACTCTCCTTTACATAAAACTTTATAGTTTACAAAGTTAATTTCTTATAATAACCTTGTTCTGTGAGCAACAGGACCTGGGAATCTTTTGATTCCTATGTTAGAGTTCATTCAAATAACTAAAACTGATTCATGCACTTTTACTGATATATTTAACTGAATACATTTTTTAAAGATTATTTTTCCACATTATGTGCATCTGTGTGTTTATATATGTATGTGTGTGTGCGTCTTACTGCAGAGTAAAAGGTGGGGAGGAAAAGTTTTTGTCTCTAGAAAATTGAAAAATTCGGGAAGAATTTCTGAATATCAAATTTCCTTATTGTTATGAACAAATTTCAAATAAATAAATAACGGTTTGGAAAGTCTTATCTGGATGGGTATAGCATGAAACCAGCTCGGGTTGATCTCATATATAAGGAACAAGATTATTAAATTGCTATAAAGAAGATCTGAACTTTCCTTTGGGGAGCAAGAAGTTAAGAAACTAATACATTTCATTGATTACTCACCTTTCTTTTTATGCTGTCCCTATGACTAGTGTATACATTTGTAAAATGATGGAGCAGAGTTAGCTCTATGTGAAGCTAAATGGCTGATATGGATGAGACTGTGACCTCATTAGCACCCTACTATAACAAATTGAAGTAAATTATATTCAACTAGTCTAGAAGGATCTCTTTTACTCTTTTGTCCCTCGTGTATCTAATTGATAACCTAAATGTATTTCAGTTATTTGAAGCATAAATTATGTTTTTAAAACAATTACTCTCATCCATCTGCTACATCAATACTCAAATAAAATTCTTATGATTTAGTGTTAGGTCTTAAGTGGCAACAGGTGTTTCCACTTATAGATAAGTGGTTTCTTGTTGGTTGATTGTCTGTCTAGGTGCCAAAGCAGCTCCTTTAGCCTGACCTACTCTCCTTTTACTTTTTCACAAACCCTGAACCACTGGTGACACCTGACAGTAATTAGGTACTTCTATAAGCCTTAACAATAATTTGGAATTCTAGAATGTTTTTTCTTTTTTTTCTTCATGTGTTTAAAAAGGTAAAACATGTCTCACTGTAATCTGTCTAGGAAAAATCATATCTCCAAATGTTTTTGATAAGATTCTTTTCAAAACCAATAGGTGTTTGATATTTTAGAAACACCTTTAGTTTTTAGTTATTTAAACAAGAAAAAAGTGAAAAACATTTCTGTCATTACCATTCTATATTATAGTGAGAAGTTAATAGTATTGTATTTAGGAGATCTGACTTTTATTCCTAGCTGCTTTCTACTTGTGTAAATGGGGCAATTCATTAAACTTCTTTGGTCCTCAGTTTACCGATCTGTAAAACAGGGGACTGAGAGATGAATTCCAAGGTTCCCTACAGCTTTAAAAAGTTTTCTGATTGCTATTCAACTGTTTCAAGTTTGGCCCTTTCTTTCCAAGGTCTGCCCAAAAGGTAAGATCTCTTTAACAGCTCTTTCTCTCATCTCTCCTCTGTGCTCAGCACAATGATATAATTGCTTTCAATTTAGCTCAGCCACATCTTCCCCATGCTGTACCTCCAACAGTTCATCTTTGATTTAGTTCACCAGGTTGGTCGATGAGAAGGAGACAGTGTTGAAACCCTTCAAATCCTGGATAGAAACACCCAGAGTCTTTCTCCCTCAATAGAGTTCATTCTACTTTTAAATTAGTTATAAGGTATAGAAGGCTTGTTTTATCCAATGGTGATGCCAGTATTTTAACAGCAGCAATACTTGTTTTAGGGCATTTTTCCATCACTAAAGACATATCTTAGTTTTCAGAGTCTTCAAGGAAGCCTGAGAAAGCACACATGCATTCTTGATACATCCCTTGATATCACAATAGAATATCTTACTGTTGATAGGTTTCAGATTGTGTCCTTAAACTTAAAGCATGAAATCTTGTATGCCTTAGTTAATGTAAGATATTATTAGATATAAAAATGCAAAGGTTTTTATTCAAAAGGATATTCAGGAAGTTGTATAGCTTTTTATATATATATATATCTCAGATCAAAAAAATAGTTCTCTTTCCACAAAGATACTTTTAGGTATCCAGACTTATTTGAGTACAACTAAGTCCTGTGATGGATTTAGCCCTAACCCATGGGATAGCTTGCTTTCCAATGTCTGTTGATTCCTAAACAGTACAGAATTTTTTTGTGAAGGGGTCAAAGGTATTTATGACACCAAGAAGACTGATTCATTTAGCATTGTGTGCATATAATCTTGTTGTAGGAAAGGAATGCTTTAAGGTAATTATGCTTGAATACAAAATGCATAACAATTTTCTAAACATATTTACCCATTCTTCAAATAACTTGAAGCATAATTATATATTCTCTTAGTATTAAATGTTAAAGGAAAAGACATTATTCCCATTTCCTAGGTGATGAAACTGAGATTCAGATAAATTGTCACTGCTTCAGACATATATTTCTTTTTTTGATAATAGCTTTTTGGTTTTTAAAATACATGTAAAAATAGTTTTCAGCATTCACCCTTGTAAAATCTTATCTTACAAATTTTTCTCTTCCTTCTCCTCCCCCTTCCCTAGACAGCAAGTAATCTGATATGTTAAACATGTGCAACTCTTCTTTTTTTAATTGTTAAGTTTTCTATTTTTTTCTGATTATCATGTACATTAACTTTTTAAATGCATATTTCTTTATGAAACATGTTGGAAGAGAAAAATCAGAATAAAAGAAAAAAACCATGGGAGACAAAAAAAAATGGGGGGAAAAAAGGGAACATAGCATGTGTTGATTTACATTCAATTTCCATAGTTCTTTTCCTGAATGTAGATGTCGTTTTCTATCCAGAGTTTATTGGTATTGCCTTGGATCACTTAACCATTGAGAAGAACCAAGTCTTCTATAGTTGATCATGACACAATTTTGCTGTTAACTGTGTATAATATATTCCTGATTCTGCTTGTTTCATTCGGCATCAGTGTCAAAGTTCAGTCATATCTAGATTTCCTGACTCCAAAATCCTTTAACCTATGTTTCATCAATGCCAATCCTTCATGGAAATTTAATAGTATGGCTGTAGTAATCTAGTATTTGATAAACCCCCAAACTCCAGTTGCTGGGATAAGAACTCACTATTTCACAAAAATTGCTGGGGAAAACTGAAAAATATTATGTCAAAAACTTGGTAGAGAGCTAAATTTCATATTTCATACCAAAATAGGATCAAAATGGGAACATGATTAGGGTGTAAAGGTAAAAATGTGTATATGATTATGTTGTAAAGGAAAAAAAAACTATAAGCAAATTGGAAGAATGAGGATACTTTGTAGAAGAGAAGAATTTATGACCAAAGAAGAACTAGAGAACATTATGAATGCAAAATGGACAACTGATTATGTTAAATTAAAAAGCTTTTGCACAAACAAAACAAATACAGCCAAGATTAGAAGGGAAGTACAGAGCAGGGGGAAGAGGGTGGGAGTGGGAATTTACAGCTAGTGTTTTGGATAAAGACCTCTTTTAGATTGTGTCAAATTTATAATACAAATCAGTCCCTAACTGATAAATGGTCAAAAGATATGAATAGACAATTTTCAGATAAAGAAATTTAACTCAACTATAGTCATATAAAAAACCTTTAAGTCACTATTGATTAGAGAAATTCAAATTAAAACAACTCTGATGTACCACCTCACACCTCTCAGATTGGTTAAAATGACAGGAAAAGATAATGACAAATGTTGGAGGGGCCGTGAGAAAACTAGGGTACTAATACATTGTTGATGAGCAATTTAAAACTATGCCAAGATGCTATAAAATTGTGCTTACTTCTTGATCAAGCAGTGCCACTGCTGGATCTGCATCCCAAAGAATCATAAAGGAGACAAAAATGTTTGTAAAGGCTCTTTTTGTGATGTCAGAGAACTAGAAAATGAGTTGGTGCCAATCAATTGCAGAACAGCTGAATGTGAAAACCGGGACATTAATATATTGTTGGTGGAGTTGTGAACAGACCCAGCCATTAAGAAGAGCAATTTGGAATTATGTTAAAAAAGTTATCAAACTGTGCATATTCTTTGACCAGTGTTTCTATTGGGCCTATATGCCAAAGTGATTTTAAAGGAAGGAAATGGATTCACATGTACAAAAATGTTTGCGGCAGTCCTTTTCGTAATAGCTAGAAACTGGAAACTAAGTGGATGCCCCTCAGTTGGAGAAGGACTGAATAAATTATGGTTATGAATGTTATGGAATATTATTGTTCTGTAAGAAATGATCAGGAAGATGATTTCAGAAAGGCCTGGAGAGACTTACATGAACTGATGCTAAGTGAAGTACGCAGAACCAGGAGATCATTATACCCAGCAACAACAATATTATAGAATGATCAATTCTGATGGACGTGACTCTTTCCAGCAATGAAATGATTGATGCCAGTTCCAATGATCTTATGATGAAGAGACCATTTACACCTAAAGAGAGAACTGTGGGAACTGAATGTGGATCACAAAATAACATTCTCACATTTTTTGTTATGGTTCAGTTGCATTTTGTTTTCTTATTCATTTACTTTTTTTACCTGATTTCTCTTGTGCAGCAAGAGAATTGTAGTAATATGTTTATACATATTAGATTTAACATATATTTTAACATATTTAACATCTATTTAATTGCTTGCCATCTAGGGAAGGGGATGAGGGGAGGGAAGAGAAAATCTGAAACACAAGGCTATGTAAGAGTCAATGTTGTCAAATTATCCGTGCATATATTTTGAAAATAAAAAGCTTTATAAAAAAAAAAAAAAAAGAAAGAAAAAAAGTTTTTTTCCCTTTATTTTGTGTATAAAATGACTGGAGCCCATATGCCTCCTTTGCTTTTACTAAAGACACATCTCTCAGTAATGGAAGCTAGAACATTGATTCTTCAAAGTATATATTTTTGTTTGCTTGTTTCATTTACAAAAAAAGGTTTAAAATGGTATAATACAGTATAAAACACAAGATGGAGGATTGGAAAGTGCAAGAATCAAAATAATCAAATTTTTGTCCCTGATTTACTCCCTTACTAGCCACATGTTTTGCCCTAAATAAAACACAACTTATCTTGGATTGGTTTCTACATCTATATCTGATTGTTACAATATCTATTCTACCTTAACAATTAAGGTTGTTAGGAAGAGCAAATTGGATTCAAAGGACTATACAAATGTGAGGAAAAATACATATTTTACAAAGTTCAAGTTTTCAGTCAATGACATATTGTTGATTAGAAAGATGATGTATGCACAGAAAAATGATCATATACTGCAAATGAGCAATGAACTGGGCCCAGAAACAAGCAGGGGTAGACCAGATGCAGTGCTTTAGGGAAACTTGATTTTTTTTTTTTATGACCCTGAGCATCTTCCTGAAGTCAAGGCCCACTTCTTCTAAAAATATATATATCAGCATTCTTCCTTTTGTTCATTGACAAAGTCATGGAATATCAGAGTTTCTGAAGAATCAAAATTGAAGGTGATCCAATGGGCAATGGAAGAATACATTGAAAGCACAAACAGAATACAATACAAACAATTGTGAAAGAGAAGTAGAGTAGCAGATGGTATCAGAGAACAAGATGGCTTGATCATGGCCAGACCAAGGGATGATCACTGAACAACCCACGAGTATTCACTGGCTTAGAAAAAAGTCGGGGAAGGAAAATCCCTAGTGTTTAGTATATTCCCCATCCCTACTCCATGTTAAACTTAGATGTAGACATGGATCATCAGAAGATAAACAAGATCCCATGTGAAAGTGCCTATAAGAGGATGCTTTGATTTAAGGCCCAATTACAAAAAAAAAATTATTATGATATAAGATTTTTTTTTCACAGTGGCAAATTGACATTTTACAAATTTATATATTTTACATATTGAAATACCAGAAAATGTTACATATTTATAAATGTACATTTTTACATATTTTAAGAGGTTTAAGATTCAAAATAGTCACTTAGAAAAAAATTTTTTCGAACTTTATAGCCAGTCACCCAAAAGAAACAAAATTCAAATGGCTTGCCTTTTAATAAAAAGTTTTCTTTTTTTAATTGTTACTTGTCTACTGTCTACTGTCTCTGTCACTAAAATAAAACTGTCACATGTCATATCTATGTACAAATACAAGGATTTCTGAAGCTATGGAATACCTTGCACTTAGGAGTCAGAAAGACATGAGTTCATTCATATTGTTTTAGATGCATTTCTAGATATGTGTAAATGTGTATGCATCTTTGTATATGTATGTGTGTAAATAAATGTATGAGGGTGTGAATAGAAATAGATGTGTGTGTGTATATATAGATATATGTTTATTTGGGGAGGTGAATAGATTATGGATATAGATCTATAGATCTACATTTATAACTATATATATATATATATATATACACATTTACATACATATACATACATACACAGACATCAGGACTTAACTGTAGCCTGCTTGGGGAAGGTAAAAGGGATAAAAAGGGGGAAAAAAGAATAAAGTAAAAAGTACACAGCAGTGAACAAAATAGCCTACAAGGAAGCAAAGAAAAGATAGTTATGAATATACCTTATGCTTTGTTTATATGGAAATTTATTATTACATATTTTGAATCCTTGATATTCTGCTAAGCACATGATGATTTTTTTCTCTTTTTCTCTTTTTTCTATTTTGTTTTTTTCATATTTTGTATTTCTTAAATTTTTTTAAAAGAAAAATCATGAGTTCACATCTCAGTTCAGA